>NW_006921729.1:5303556-5312021 GCF_000298275.1 Orycteropus afer afer
ATAGATACTAGTGATATGAGATAACCACAATCATTATGAAGCAACAGAAGACAGAATTGGAGTAATCCCTCAGAGACAGCCAAACACCTTGGGAGAGAGAACCACCGGGCCTGCTGACTCAGGACTGTAGTCCTGGGGAACACCAGGCTCAATAGGCACAACATAGTACATAAAAAGCTTGTTCTGCAACCTATTTGGTAAGTAGCAACTGTCGCCTTAATAGCTTTCTAGTGGCCACCTAAGATGCAGTTAATGGTCTTCTTTTGCCTGAAGCAAAGAAGAGTGAAGAAAATCAAGGGCATTTTGAAAGAATTAGCCCAAGGATATGATGCACCTTAAGACCAGAGAACTAGATGGTGTCCCATTACCAATGCCAACCACTCAGGAAGGGATCAAAACTGGAGATCCTTGATAGAAAAAAACAAAAACCAAACTCAGTGCTGTCAGAGTGGGAGGAAAAATGTGGAACAAAATTTAAAAACATAGTAACGACCAGAATTACTGGTCAGATGGAGTCTGGTGAGACCTCAAGCCTATGGCCCTGGGATATACCTTGGGCCTCGGATAAAACTCACTCACAAGGAGTGCCTCTTAGCCCAGCGGTAGAAAGACTTACATGCAAAACACCCAACCCAGGGCGATGCACCCACCTACTCTATGGAGATACACCCCTTGGAGCAGTTGGCATGGGGCACCAGAGGAGCAGCATTCACTTGCAGGAAAAGTTGGACAGACAGGAGTGCATGGTTAATAAGGGCACAGAAGGGGGGTCACAGGGAAGGGAGGAGAGGAGAGTAAGTTAGGGTTGGGGATGGTAATCAGGGAGTGAAACCAAATGTACATGAACTGTTGAATGTAAAACAAATTCTGCTCTGTAAATTTGCACCCAAAGCACAGATACACAAAAAAAGAGTGGGACTCCCTGTGCCCACTTGAAAAAAAAGGCTAAAATCAAGACTTAATAGGCTCAAACTAAGTCACTAGTAAAGTAAATAGTAGACAGAACAAAACACAACATGTTTTAAAGGAAAATAGCATAGTGCAAACACTGAACTACATAGCATCCACAATGTCAAGAACGTAATAGAAATTTCATTGACTTACAAAAGAAAATTTACAGGAAGAAAAAAAAAGTCAATAGAAAGACACCTGGACAAAAATTACACACACATACACATACATATGACTTAGCTAACAAATTTATATAAATACGTTTAGGTTTTAAATATTTAAAGAAAAAATGGGATTATAACCACAGGCATAGAGGCTAGTAGTAATTATTAGTGTTATTTATTTTATTATTATTATTAGTAGTAGTAGTAGTAGTAGTATTTCCTCCCCTCCCCTCCCACCCATGGTAACCAATAAAGAACGTTTCCTTCCATATATAAACCTTTCCTTCACTTTTTACAATAATGAACTAATACAATATTTGTCCTTCTGTGATTGATTTATTTCACTCAGCATATGTCCTCTAGGTTCATGCACATTATGTGGTGTTTTAAAGATTCTACATTATTCTTTAGTATTGCATAGTATTCCATTGTGTGTATGTACCATAGTTTGCTTATCCATTCTTCTGTGATAGGCACCTAGGTTGTTTCCATCATTTTGCTATTGTAAACAGTGCTGCGATGAACATAGGTGTGCATATATCCATTCTTATCCTGGTTCTCACTTCTTTAGGATATACACCTAGTAAAGGAATTGTCTTTCAAAGCACATAAAATATTATTTTTAGAAGATCCCATTTACCTAGTTTATCTTCTGTTGTTTGTGTATTTTGGGTTATGCTTGACAGTCTATTTATGCCATAAATTAGGGCCTAAGGCACTTGACTGTTAACCAGAAGGCTGGTGGTTCAAACCTACCAGCCACTCCTTGGAAGGAAGATTGGGCAATCTACTTCTGTAGTGATACCGCCTCAGAAACCCAAGGAGGGGTCACTATGTGTCGGTTCCGACTCAACGGCACATAACAACAACAACAATAACAAATTTGCTCCGTATTTTTTCTCTGAGGAACTTTATAGTTTCAAGTCTCACATTTAAGTCTTTGATCCATCTGGATTTAGTTTTTGTGTATGGTGTGAGGTAGAGATCCTGTTTCATTTTTCTGCATATGGATATCCAGTTTTGCCAGCACCATTTGTTAAAGAGACCATCTCTTCCCCATGTAATGGATTTCAGCTCTTTGTAAAAAATCAGCTGACTATAGCTCAATGGATCTATTTCTGGGTTCTCAATTCTATTCCACTGGTTTATGTGTCTGTCGTATGAATACCAGGCTGTTTATTGGGCAATCTACTTCTGTAGTGAAATGGCCTCAGAAACCCAAGGAGGGGTTGCTATGAGTTGGATCTGCCTTGGTGGCAGTGAGTTTGGTTTGGTTTTTATAGTAAGTTTTGAGATCCAGGAGTCAGACCTCCTACTTTGTTCTTCTTCAGTAGTGCTCTCCTCATCCGAGGTCTCTTTCCTTTCCATATAAAATTAGCGATTGTTTTTTCCATATCCTTAAAGAATGTTGATGGGATCTAGATTGGGATTGCATCGAATGTATAGATTGCTTTGGGTAGTATTGACATTTCATAATGTTCAATCTTCCTATCCACAAACATGGTTAAGTTGTTCCATTTTGTGGATAACTTATAGTTTCTTGAAGTAGTATTTTGTAGTTTTTTTTGTACAGGTCTTTTGTGACCCTAGTGAGATTTATTCCCAAGTATTTTATTTTATTTTTTGTAACTATTAAAAATGGTATTGATTTCCTTATTTCTTTTTCAAGAATCTTTTTGCTGGTGTAGAGGAATACAACTGATTTTTGTATGTTGATCTTGTGTCCTGCCACTATACTAAATCTCTCAATTCATTCCAGTAGTTTTTTTGCTGAGTCTCTTGGGTTTTCTATGTACAGGATCATACCATCAGCAAATAGGGTATTCTGGTTACCTAGTGCCACTCTGACAAGAATATATCACAAATGGGATGGCTTTAACACACAGGAGTTTTTCTCTTATAGTTCAGAGGCTTTATGTCCAAGTTCAAAGTGCTAAGCTCTAGGGGCTGTGTGAAAGCCCCTCAACCTTGGGGGTCCAGCTCTACCTCCTGTTCTGGACCCACTGGAGCTAGAGGCATTTCTTCACTCAGCTGCTGGCTGCTGAGGCTGACAATCCCAAGGTTGACAAGTAAAAAAGGCACAGTCCCAATGCTACTAAGCCACATGGCAGGCCATTAATTTAAGTCCATTGTAAGTCCTAAGGTCAGCATAGCATGGTGGGCTGCTGAACAATGACATGGCTACATGCAGGGTCCAAGCATGCCATAAGCTAGAGACCATTCCTCAAGGCTTTTGCTTACATACAGTAAGCAGACCACATTCTCTAAGGCAGCTACTCAGCTGCTCACAGCAGATCCCACCATGGAGTTGATTACCAGTCTCATCATGGGGAATTCTACATCCAGCTGCCCAGCCATTCAACCAGGCCCAGCCAAGTTGACACACAAACTGAACTACCACAGAGGGATAGGTTGATTTCTTCCTTACCAATTTGGATGCCTTTGATTTCCCTTTCTTGCCTTATGGCCCTGGCTAGGACTTCCAATACAATGTTGAATAGAAGTGGTGATAGAGGGTATCTTTGTCTGGTTCCTGTTCAAAAGGGGAATGGTTTCAGTCTCTCTCCATTGAGAATAATGTTGGCTGTTGGTTTGGCATATATGCTTTTTATTATGTTGAGGAATTTCCCTACTATTCCTATTTTGCTGAGAGTTTTGATCAGGAATGAGTGTTGGATTTTATCAAATGCCTTTTGTGTATCGATTGATATGATCATATGGTTCTTTTCCTTTGTTTTATTTATGTGATGGATGATGTTGATTGTTTTTCTAATATTGAACCATCTTTGCATACCTGGTATGAACCCACTTGGTCATAATGTCTTGTTTTTTTGATACATTTTTGGAGTCTATTGGCTAGGATTTTATTGAAGATTTTGGCATCTATGTTCATGAGGGATATTGGTCTGTAGTTTTCCTTTTGGGTGATGTCTTTGCCTGGTTTTGTTATCAAGGTTATGCTTGCTTCATAAAATGAATTTGGGAGGATTCCATTCTTTTCTATGTTCTGGAATAGTTTGAGTAGGATTGGTGTCAGTTATTTTCTGAATGTTTGATGAAATTCTCCAGTGAAACCATCTGGGCAAGGGATTTTTTATGTTGGTAATGTTTTCATGACCTGTTCAAGTTCTTCTTTTGTTATGGGTCTGTTCAAATTTTCCACCTCAGTCTGTGTTAGTTTAGGTAAGTAGTATATTTCTAGAAATCTGTCCATTTTTTTCTAGATTTTTGAATTTGTTGGAGCATAGTGCTTCATAAACCAAACCAAACCAAATTCATTGCTGTGGAGTCGGACCCAACTCATGGCGACCACTCCTTGGGTTCCCAAGGTGATATCACTACAGAAATAGATTGCCCAACCTTCCTTTCAAGAAGTGGCTGGTGGGTTTGAACTGCCAGCCTTCTGGTTAGCAGTCAAATGCCTTAGGCACTCCACCATCAGAGCTCCATAGTTCTTCATAGTACTCTGATATTATTCTTTTAATTTCTGTTGGTTCTGTTGTAACATCACCCAGTTCATTTCTTATTCATGTTATTTATATTCTCCCTCTTTTCCTTTGTTAAATTTGCCAGTGGTTTGTCAATTTTATTAATCTTTTAAAAAAAATCAACTTCTAGTTTTGTTGATTTTTTTCTGTTGTCTTTCTACCTTCTGTTTCATTTTTTTTTTTTCTTATTGACTCTTTATTTCTTTTCTTCTGCTCACTATAGGCTTTTTTTCTGCTGCTCTTTTTCTAATTGTTAGAGATGTTGGGGTAAGGTGTCGATTTTGGCTCTTTTTTTCTTTTTTGATGTGTGCATTTATTGCTATAAATTGACCTCTGACCACTGTTTTGCTGTGTCCCAAAGATTTTGGTATGTTGTGTTTTCATTCTCATTTGATTCAAGGATTTTTAATTTCATTTTTTATTTCTCCTACTACCCAGTTATTCTTAAAGAAAGTATTGTTCAGTTTCCATGTATTTGCTCTTTTTCTGTTGATCTTCTTGTTGTTGATTTCTAATTTTATAGCATTGCAATCTGAGAAGATGCTTTGCAGTATTTCAATGTTTTAAAATTTATTAAGATTTTCTTTGTGGTCTAGCATATGTGCACTGGAAAAGAATAAGAATGTATATTGTGCTGTTGTTGGGTGAAGTGCTGTGTAGATGTCTATAAGGTCAAGGTGGTGAATTGTATTGTTTAGTTCTTCTGCATCTTTTTGAGTTTCTTTCCAGTTGTTCTATCTTTGATCAGAAATTGTGTATTAAATTCTCCTGTGGAGTCATCTATTTGTTTTTTCAGTTTTACTAAAGTCTGATTTATGTATTTTGTGGCTCTTTCATTGGGTCCATAGATATTTATTATTGTTATGTCCTCTTGTTCAATTGATCCTTTAATCATTATATAATGTTCTTCCTTGTCTCTTATGATGGTTTTTGTCTTAAAGTCAGTTTTATCAGAAATTAATATTGCCACTACTGCTCTTTTTTTGGTTGCCGTTTGCTTGATATATCTTTTTCCAAGCTTTGATTTTTAGTCTATTTTTGTCTTTGTCTCCCAGGTGTGTCTCTTCTAGACAGTATATTGATGGGTTACATTTTCTTATCCAGTCTGCCACTCTCCATCTCTTGAGTGGTGAATTTATTCCATTGACATTCAGTGTAATTATCAACAAGTAAGAATTTGTTGCTGTTATTTTGTTATGTATTTTTTTGTGTGTGGTGTTACAGATTTCCTTGTTCTATATAATTTTCTTTGCTGAGCTCATTTTGTTTATAAATTGTGTTATCCCTTTTTTTATTGCTTTTGTTTTAGTATTAGCTAAAATTTGTGCTTCTCCTCTTTTTTATTTTGATGAGGTTTATCATTTTTCTTTGAGGTTACCGTGTGATTTATAATTTTCTTCCCAAGTTTAAAACAGTCCATACTGTATTGCAATTGTCTTGACTTCCTCATCATTTAGAAGTTCTGTCGCTACACATTTTTTTTCCCAGAGGCTAGGATTTAAACACTTTTTTTTTTTTTTAAACTTTTATTGTGATTTGGGTGAAAGTTTACAGAGCAAATTCATCTTTCATATAGTGGTTCATGTAAACTTTGCCTCATGACATTAATTTCAATCTCCCACAATGCAACAGCTCTTTTCCCACTTCCTCCCCATAGCCACCTCATCCCTGTGTCCTTCCCTCCCATGCATTCCTGCCCCCAAGCTGTCTCCCAGTGCACACACAGCCCTTCTATTCTCCCATGATTAATCTCTCCAAGAAGTCACAACACAAATTTTTTGGGGATACAATTCAATCCATAGCATTGCACCCTTTAGTTCCCTCCCTCAAAGTTATGCTTTGTCTCATGTAAAACATGTTCACCCCATTGTATCATTCCAAAAGTCTTAAATCAACTTCAATTCTTAAATATCATCTTCTGGATCATCTAAATCACATGTGGGCAAAACTTCAGATATATTCTTTCCTGGGTCAAAATTCCTTGATCTGTGAACCTGTGAAATCTAGACTACAAACTGTTTCCAAAGACTAGTTGTGGAGCAGGCATAAGGTAGACATTTCCATCACAAATGGGAGAAATTGGAAGAAAAGAAGGGATAATGGGAACCAAACAAGTCCAAAACCCAGCAGAACAGAGTAATTAGCTCTCAAGGCTTGAAAATAATCCTCTCTTCTGAGACCATCTGGACAATGGCCCTGCCTTCAAGACTCTGGGTATTGGCCATGCTCTCTGGATTCTGGGTGGAAGCCCTTAGCCCCAAGCTTCATTGCCACCTTCCCGGCCCACTGGGATGGCACCTGTGTTCCCTCAGCTTTGGGTGGTCCTTGCCCGAGTGGTGATGTCATTCCCTCAACCCTGGCAGGCCTCACTCTTTGTCTTCTTGGACATGACCACCCCACCCCCTCTGCTTTGGGCTGTGGCCCCAACCTCTAGCACACCTTAATGGTAGTACGACATTCTGGAACAAAGTTGGTGAAGATTTGACTCTTTGAAACCTAGGAGGCTGTTGCCCCACCCTCTGAGCCTAGGAGACCATGGCCATGTCCTTTGAAACCAAGGAGACCCTGCTTCCCCTGCCCACTCCACAGTTCTGCTGATCTCTGTGCTGCTCCAGGTATGGTCCTTTTCTTTTCTTGGAGGACAACCAGTGACTTCTATCAAACATTTAAAGAAAAAAAATACCAATATTACACAAGCTATTTCAGACAATAAAGAAGTAGAAAATACTTCTCAACTCTTCTTAAGAGGCACCAGTTTCCTGAGAACACCATCAAACAAAAATGTTACAAGAAAATTTAAGAAGCTTGCAGTAATTGAGGTAAGGAAGTGGGATAGTTTTTTGATGTGCTTAATTTGCTAAGCTATATAATTGCTGTTGTTAGCTACCATTAAGTGACCCCATGCACAATGCAATCAGACCATTGTGATCCATAGGGTTGTCACTGGCTGACTTTTGAAAGTGGATAGCCGAGCCTTTCTTCCTCATCTGTCTTAGTCTGGGAGCTCTGATGAAACCTGTTAGCATCACAGCAACACACAAGCATCCATTGACAAATGAATGGTAGGTGCACTGGAAGTGCATTGGCCAGAAATCAAGCCCCAGATGGTACTAAAGGTGAGAATCTACCAAAGAACCACAACTGTACTCTCTTGCTAGTGTATGTCTATTGCCATTGAATTGATTCCAATTCATAGTGACTCTACTGGGCAGAGTAGAACTACCTCATATGGTTTCCAAGGGAGTAAATCTTTACAGAAGCAGACTCCCTCACCTTTCTCCTGTGGGGCAGCTGGTGGGTTTGAACCACCAACTTTTGGATGACAACCCAGTGCTTTAACCACAGCACCACTAGAGCTCCTCAGCCTACTGCCATGGATCAATCTAGACTCATAGCATGTCTATAGGGCAGAGTAGAACTGCACCAAAGGGTTTCCAAGGATTCTGTAAATCCTTACGGAAGTAGACTGTCACATCTTTCTTCCTTCAATCCTCTGGTGGTTTTGGACCACCAATCTTTTGGTTAGAAGTCTAGATTTTTAACCACTGAGCCACTGAGACTCCTCTGCTAGGGTATAGTCCACAGTTGTTCAATCAAATATTAAGCCAGGTGTTGCTGCAATGGTATGTTTGAAGATGTAATTAAAATCTTTAAATCAGCTAATTTTTACCTAAGGGAGATTATCCTGAATGATCTAGGTCAGTCTTCTTTAATCAGTTGTTGTTGTTGTTATGTGCCTTCGAGTCAGACCCGACTCATAGCGACCCCTCCTTGGGTTTCCGAGGCAGTATCACTATGGAAGTAGATTGCCCCATCTTCCTTCCATCTGGTGAGGTTCATGTATATCACTGTTGTTTATGTT
>NW_006921729.1:5312121-5351280 GCF_000298275.1 Orycteropus afer afer
ACTATGGAAGTAGATTGCCCCATCTTCCTTCCAAGGAGTGGCTGGTGGGTTTGAACCACCAGCCTTCTGGTTAGCAGTCAAGTGCCTTAGGTACTACACTACCAGAGCTCCCTCTTTAATCAGTTGGAAGACCTTAAATGCAAGGCTGAGGCTGAGAAGTCATTCTGCCTGTGAACACAGCTTCAGCCTACACCTCTGAGTTCCAGCCTGCCCAAGATCTTTCTTCCAGACTGTGTGACTGGCCACCACAACCAAGTAAGCCAATTCCTAGTTATAAATCTTTTTATCTCTATCTCCTACTGGTTCTGATTCTCAGGATGAACCCTGAGTGATACCAGAAGGATGGCATTACAAGTTAAAAAGTACATAGGACCAAATCATGGTGGGTCTTGCAGGCTGTGATAGCAGGGATTTTAAAGTGCAATATTGTAATTGGATATGAGAAGTCATATTATCCAAAGGTTTTCCATACAGTTTTCTTATCAATAAATACCAATGCCCATTCACTGAACTAGAGAAATAAAATGATAAATGATAGCGCAGTGTTGGTGAGTTTGAGGAGATACTGGAACAATTTTAATTTAGGAAATTATATGACTATATTATACATATACATATATATGTATAATATATCATATTATACATATATGTGTATATATAATATATTAATTATAATGCATAATATTATATATAATATATATTGAATGGGTATATGAAACCCTAGTGAGGCAATGGTTAAGCACTTGGCTGTTAACTGAAAGGTTGACAGTTGGAACCCACCCAGAAGTTCCATTGGAGATGATCAGCTCCTGTAAGGATTACAGCCTAGGAAACCACATGGAACAGTTCTACTCTGTGGCATGGGTTTGTTATGAGTTGAAATTTACTTGAGAACACCTAACAACATATATGTATATACAATTGACTCTTGAACAACATTGATTTGAACTGTGCAGTTCTACTTATACAGAGATGTGTTTTTCAAGATATGGATCTTGGAGAAACTCAAGAGCTAATAGACACCACACCAGAGGAATTAACAGAAGATGACTTGATGGAGATGAATGCTTCTGAACCAGTGCCAGATGATGAGGAAGAAGATATAGAAGTAGCAGTGCCAAAAAAGAAATTGACATTAGATAAGCTGACAGAGGGTTCCAATTATTCAAGACTGCTTTTGACTTCTTTTACAACATGGACCTTCTTTGATATTTGCACTGAAATTTAAACAAACAGTAGAAGAAGGATTGATACCATATAGAAATATTTTTAGAAAAATAAAAAAGCAAAAAAATCAGAAATTTCAACAGATACTTACACTGAGTTTATCACCCTCTCCTGCCTCCCCTTCTACTTCTTTTACCTATTTGCCCCTGCCACCCCTGAGATAGCAAATCAACTCTTTTGGCCCTCTTGTGCTGCTCTAACAGAAAATACCACAAATTGATCGTTTGATCAAATAGGAGTTGATTCTCTTACA
The DNA here is from genome assembly GCF_000298275.1 of Orycteropus afer afer. Lineage (NCBI taxonomy): Eukaryota > Metazoa > Chordata > Mammalia > Tubulidentata > Orycteropodidae > Orycteropus > Orycteropus afer. Next base: position 5,313,602 of record NW_006921729.1, read on the forward strand.
GTTTCAGAGGCTAGAAATCAGAGTTCAGAGTGCTGGCTCTATGGGCTGAGTGAAGGCCCCTTGACCTTAGGCTTCAGTTCTGCCTCTTGTTCCTGGCCCACTAAAGCTGGATGGAGGCTTCTCTTAACTCCGACAGCTGCTGGCTACTGAGGCTGACAAACCTGAGGTTGACAAGTAAAATGACACAGTCTCAAAATTATCAAGCAAAACAGCAGGCCACTAATTCAAGTCCATTAACTGTCCCCAGATGGGCAGACAATGTGGCATGGCATTGAGATGAAGAGTCCACCTAATGCAGGGTCCAAGCATACCAAAAAAGCTCAGAGACCTTTCTCAAAGGTGTCTTCTTCTATATTGGAAGCAGATCACATCCCGAAGGCAGCTATTCAACTGCTCACAGTAGATTCCACCATGGAGTTGCTTACCAGTCTCCTGATAAGGAATGCTATATCCAGTTGCCCAGCTAAGTTGCACACAACTTTACCACAACAACCCCTCCTTTTCCTCTTTAGCCTACTCAACTTGAAGACAATGAGGATGAAGATATTTATGATGATCCACTTCCACTTAATGAATAGAGAATAATCATCATGCCATACAGTTAATAAACTTACCTGTTGTAGATGTGTGTGATTGTCTTCATGTGAAAATATGATAAGTATAGCAAGAACTGTGCTTATCAATTGTTTATATTATCAGTAAGGCTTCTGGTCAACAGTGGGCTATTAGTAGTTAAGTTTTTGGGGAGTCAAAAGTTATACACAGATTTTTTTTACTGTGTGTGGGGGTTGGTGTCCCTAGCTCCTGTGTTGTTCAAGGGTCAATGTGTATATTATACAATGTATCAGGGAAATAATTCAGATTAAAATATATACCCATATTAGTTTCTATTGCCAGATAACAAATTGCCACAAATTTAGTGGTTTGAAATACAGCCCCTGCACACTCCCAGTTCTATAGGTCAGAAGTCTAGCATGACATGATTGGGTTCTCTGCTTATGGTATTTCAAGGCTCAAATTAAGGTGTTACCCAGGCTCAGATCTCTGGAGGCTCTGAGGAACAGTCTCTTTTCAAGCTCACAGGGTTGTGGCAGAATTCAGTTCTTTGTGGTTGTAGGACTGTAGCCCCTGTTTCCTCATTGTCAGCTTGGTGCCATTCTCAGTTCCTAGAGGCCTCCCACATTCCTTGCCATGTGGGCCCTTTTGTCTTCAACAAAGAATCTCCTAGTATCAAATCTGTCATATGCTGAATCTTTCTGACATCTCTGTCACTGACCTCTCTTAGAAGGAGACCTAAAGAGTTCATGTAATTAGATCAGGCCCACCTGGATAATCTCTTTTTTAAATATTAATATGCATAACAGAACATAGACCAACTCAACAATTTCTACATGTATAATTCAGTGACACTGATTATATTCTTCATGTTGTACAACCATTCTTGCTTTTCTTTTCCAAATTATTCTACCACCATCAGGATAAACTCACTGCCCCCTAGGCAAAATTCTCCCTTTCTCCCTCCCTCCCAGCCTTGGTAACCACCAATAATCTTTGGTTTCTATATATTTGCTTATTTTATAAGTGAGATCATATAGTATTGGTCCTTTTGCAACTAACTAATTTCATTCAGTATCATATTTTTAACATTCGTCCATGTTGTGGTATGCATCAGGACTTCATTTCTCTTTGTGACTAAAATATTTCTTTCTTAAAATCAACTTTATTCTATAATATAACCAGATCATGGAAGTAACATCCATCATACTCCTAGTCCTGAGGATTATGTAGGGTGTGTCCACAAGGGCATGGGAGTGTTGGGGATCCTTTTAGAATTCTACACACAATATGTCTAATCTAGGTAGATGTACAGATAGATAGACACACAGAAGTGTTCATTCTTGCACTATGTTTAGATTCAAATATATGTCTCCTAGAAATAAACAAATCCCCAACTCTAGGCCAGGCAGACTGCAGTACGTTAGATAATGGACAATTATCATTACTTTGAAACATGTTTCTGTATAGTTCAGTGACATCCTTATCTACTTTCCATCTCTAATGGCAACGCAAGTGGGAAAATACAACACAGAATGATGCATTTGCAGTGATAATTGGAGTTGCAAAATCATATAAATATTAGAATTACTCTAAGGATCAGAATGAAAATGAGGAAGACAGGGTTTTTGTTGGTGGTGTAGTTGTTGTGGATGAGGAGGGCAAACAATGAGCAAATGTCTTAAGATAAACCAGTGGGCTTCTTCTGTGTTTACCCTTTTGGGTTTTCTGCCCACATTAGAAATTTTTTCAAAATAATTGGACAGAAGTGAAATGAATTTGGCAAACATATGCTACCAATTGAAGCCAGACTCCCTAATCATTCAAAGGTTGTGTGAAGCCGGCTTGCAGAAACAGAGCTGCTGAAGGGAGAGGAATTAAATAAGGAGTGCTGAGGGAAGAGTTCTGGCTGCATCTTAAGGGGTTAAGTGACTCACCTCTACAGGGCTCCACTTTGCCTTGGCTCCATCTCCTCCTGATTGTTCTCCTCAGTTCTGAATCACTGATTATGAGTGGCAGCTGGAGTAAACAGGAATCCTTCCTTCCTCTCTTGGGCCTGCTGTCCACACCCCTTTCCTCTTAGGCACCAGGCCCAGATCCTGGTTGCTGGCTGTTCTCTCCAAGCTTTGGACAACCTCCCTTCACACTTCAGGCATCACACTTCATTCTGCTTGCTTTACCAATCAGGCTTCCTCTGCTGGAGGCCTGGGAGGAAGAGGGCAAGGAGGGGAGCCAGGCTTGAAGCTTGCCTTCACACTGCAGAGAGCCTGGTTAATGAGTTTTTCTTCTCAACAGTAAAAGCACTGGGACAAAAGGATCATGTTTGTTTGAAACTTGCAATTCAAACATCCATCTTCTTGGTGAATATGTGTTCTAAATTTTCTAAGAAACTAGACTAAGCTAAACATTATAGGAAGCCCCAAAATTACTTTCAAATGGCACAAGCTGGGTCTGTGGAAACCATGGTTCCATGACGAATGCTTCCCACAGCAATCTCAGTTCTCACACCCCACGGCTCCCTGATTCATCCTTTAATGCTCTTTCCCCTATTTCATAAGAATATCTTTAAGCTTTTAAAAAATCTCTCTTTTCTCTTCTTACATGTCAGTGAGGGCTCTGAGGAACAAAATAAATTTTCTTGTTTTTGACATCTGCAATACTTGGAACAAATGTGGGTGGGGTGAGGAGGAGATCACAGTGCAAGGAAAAGGCATCAATTTCTTTAATTTCATTTTTTGCCCCCACTCCAGAGAATGATTACTGACCCTCAACCAACACAGCCTGCTCCTGTTCACAAATTTAGGTAGTAAATTTAGGTCCACTATATTGAGGTTTTTTTTTGTTTTGTTTTGTTTTGTTTTTTATTTATTGTGACTTGGGTGAAGATTTACAGAGCAAATTCACTTTCCATACAGCAGTTCACATATACTTTGTCTCATGTCATTGACCACAGTTTACCACAATGCAACAGCTCCCCTCCCACTTCCTCCCCATAGTTACCCCTTCCCAGTGTCCATCCCTCCATACTCTCCTGCCCCCTGAATTGTCTCCCTGTGCATAAACAGCCCTTCTTTCTCCCATGATTGTTCTCTCTAGGGCATGTGTCTACTTGAGGTAAATGTTTAACTCACATGCCTGTACTTTGTTTGGCTGGAAACCACAGGTGTGGGTTCAATTCCAGACCTGAAGGGCAGCTAGGGGCCATAGTCTCAGTGGCTCCATCAGGCTCTATTGGACCAGCAAACCTGGTCCCCATATTGAGGTTTTTTTAAAAAAATTTCCTGAGATACTCTTTAATCTTCAGGGTTAATATACATGTATGGTACATGTTGTTATCACTGCCCTCCCGTCAGCCCCCAGGTCATGGTGACCCATACACAGTGGAACAAAATGCTGCTATGTCCTGTACCATCTCCATGGTTGGTTGCAGATCAGATGTTGTGATTCATAGGGTTTTCATTGGCTGATTTTTGGAAGTAGATTGCCAGGCCTTTCTTCCTAGTTTGTCTTAGTCTGGAAGCACTGAAACCAATTTAGCACCATGATAACACACAAGTCTCACTGACCATGGGTTGTGACTATGCATGAGTTACATTGGCTGGGAATTAAACACAGGACTCCCACTCAGAAGGTGAGAATTCTACCACTGAACCACCAGTATACCCATATAGGTACATGTGTTGTTTTTGTTGTTAGGTCCCATCAAGTCATCTCTGACTGATAGTGACCCCATGCACAGCAGACAAAACACTGCTCAGTCCTGTGCCAGCTCCATCATCCTTATTATACTTAAGCCCATCCTTGCAGCCACTCTGTCAATCCATCTCATTGAGGGCCTACCTAACTCCTCTTCATTGACCCTCCAATTTACCAAGCATGATATCCTTCTCCAGGGAATGGTCCCTTCTTACATGACCAGAGTAGGTGAGATGAAGTCTATCCATTCTCACTTCCAAGGAGCATTTTGGCTGCAGTTCTTCCAGAACAGATTTGTTAGTTCTTTTAGCAGTCTACGGTACTTTCAGCAGAATCTTCACCAATACCACAACTCAAAAGCATCAACTCCTCTTCAGTCTTCCTTATTCATTGTCCTGCTCTCACATGCATATGAGGCAATTGAAAATACCATGGCTTGTGTCAGGCACACCTTAGTCCTCAAGGAGACATCTTTGTTCTTCAGCACTTGAGGTCTTTTTCAGCTGATTTGCCCAGTGCTATATGTCATCTGATGTCTTGACTGCTGCTTCCATTGGTGTTGATTGTAGAACCAAGTAATACGAAGTCTTTGACAACTTCAATCTTTTCTCCATTTCTTGTGATGCTGCTTATAGGTCCAGTTATGAGAATTTTTGTTTTCTTTATATTGAGATGTAACCTATACTGCAGACTGTATTCTTGAATCTTCATCAGTAAGTGGTTCAAGTCATCCTCACTTTCAACAAGCAAAGTTGTGTCATCAGCATATCGCAGGTTGTTAATGAGTCTTCTTCCAATCCTGATGCCATGTTCTTCTTCTTATAGTCCAGCTTCTTGGATTATTTGCTCAGCATACAGATTTAATAAGTATGGCGAAAGGATACAACCCTGACACACTCCCTTCTTGATTTTAAACCATGCAGTGCCCCCTTGTTCTGTTCAAATGACAGCCTACTTGCTTGTCTATGTACAGATTCTTCATGAGCACAGTTAACTGTTCTGGAATTCCTATTCTTCACAATGTTATCCATAATTTGTCATGATTCATGCAGTCAAATGCCTTTGCATAGTCAAAAAAAAAAAAAAAAGTAAACATCTTTCTTGTATTTGCTTTCAGCCAAGATCCATCTGACATCAGCAATGATATCCCTCATTCCACATCCTCTGCTGAATCCAGTTTCCAGAATTTCTGGAAGTCCCCTGTCAATATATTCCTGCAACTGTTTTTGAATTACCTTTAGCAAAATTATACTTGTGTGTGATATTAATGATATTGTTTGATAATTTCCGCATTCTGTTGGATCATCTTTCTTAGGAATGGGCACAAATATCGATCTCTCCATTTGGTTGGCCAGGTAGCTGTCTTCCAGATTTCTTGGCATAAGTGAGTAAACATTTCCAGCACTGTATCCATTTGTTGAAACATCTCAATGGATATTCTGTCAATTCCTGGAGGCTTTTTTTTTTTTTTTTCCCCCAATTCCTTCAGTGCTGCTTGTACTTCTTCCTTCAGTATCACTGGTTCTTGATCATATGCTACTTCCTGAAGTGGTTAAATGTCAATACATTCCTAGGGGAAAAGAGAGGAAAATAATGCAAATCAAATTGGAAAACACTTCAACTGTTTCTTTAAAAGGTAAACATACATTTACCATATAACCCAAGCATTCCACTCCTGGGTAGTCACCCAAAAGAAACAAATGCTTAGGAATGCACAAGGACTTGCACATTAATGTTCATAGCAGCTTTATTTGTAACAGTCACAAATTGGAAATAGCCCAAATGTCTATCAACAAGTGAATGAATAAACAAATTGTGATACATATGTATAATACAATGCTACTCAACAATAAAAAGAAATGAACACAACATGGAAGAATAAAAAATAATTATGAGTGAAAGAAGCCAGAGAAAAACAGAATACAAGCTGTAATATTATTTATATAAAATATGAAGTAGTCTCTGCTGACAGAAAGCTGCTTGGTGATTATGGGGGGGGGATTAGGATGGAGGGAGGGATAGATTATGAAGAGGCACAAGGGGACTTTGGGGTGATTACCTTGATTATTATGATCTTTTTATGGATGTCATCAAATTGAATACTTTAAATATATGCACTTTATCGTGTCAATTATATCTCCGTAAAGCTGTAAAAAAAATAGCAATTTTGTTTTTAATTTTTATCCAGATGAAGAGCAAAACAAAAGAATATTTCTTTGCCCAAGACTTCTGAAGTAATTTAGAAGTTTGTACTAAACAATGACACAGCACAGTTTTCCCTGGAACATTTAGCACTGGTTAGAAAGGCCAGGAGATAGGAAAAATAATTCCTACTGTCTAGACTTTCCAAATACATAATTATTTAATTGGATGGTATGGGGGTTGGAATAAGTTTCATAGCTTCATTTGCACCTTTTTTTTTCCCTCCATGGATGATGTGCTTTTAGAGTAGGGGGTACCTTTGTATTCTTACTGTGGTCATTACTAATTTGATCCATGAAATAAGATCTGCCAACACTTCTAACACTTAGGAAAAGCTTGGAAAAAGCTTCTGACCTTACCCCTGCCATGGGAGGAGAAGTGACTTACCTGATGGACAAAGTTAGGAGAAGTGGCTCTCACTTTGGCTGGCTTGCAAAGAGGCAGGCTATTTTCTTCCTTTTATTTATCTACTTCTTTTTCTTCTATAGGAATCCCCAGGTTGCACAAGTGATTAAGAACTCAGCTATTAACCTAAAACATTGGTATTTCAAATCCACCCAGAGGTGCCTTGGGAGTAAGTCCTGGTGATCTACTTCTAAAAGGACACAGCTATTGAAACTCTTATGTATGGTTCTGGGGTCTCTAAGAGTTTGAGTCAATTTTGGCTTGAATGCCTTCTTCTGGTTGGTAAATGTAACTTGGCCTGGTTTCCTTGTTTATCTTACTTGATTGAGTTTGAGATATACCCATATCTTTTGTCCATGTGATTGGAGAATTCTCCTCTATAGACAGAACTCTCTCCTCTTTAGTAGTGTGGCCTGTTCTAGATTTGAATTGTGGTGGAAAGAGGCCACTGAAAGCGGAGTTTGACCTCAGGTCCCAATCACATTCTACAATCCAGCTAATAATAGAGTGGGTGCTATTAATTTCCAAACTAAACTCTTTGTTTCTTTCTAAACTGGTGCAGAATCTATAGAGGAGGTAGGTGTAATTATATGAATAAAGAATTGTGTTGGGTAGAGCAGTTATTGTGTTAGCGTAATGCACAGAAATGAATGGTAAGTGTGTTGTCATAGTCCTAAGAAAGATTCTGTCTATAAATAACATAAAAAGTAAAGGAATATACAAAGTGAAATTTTTGTCACATTTCTAAGTTAAACATATTTTATTTTCCCCATCTGGCATTGTGATATGACAATTGCAAAAAGTGTTACATCTCTAAATCAATAAGTTTAAGAAAGGATTAATCACCTTTTTAGCTAAAAATGTCAATGCTACTTAATCTTAGGCTATAAAATTTTGACGTTTGTAGGGGTTTTTTTTTTTTTTTTGTCATTAGGTTACTAAATTGTCTGAGAATGATTTGGAAGAAGGAATTGAAGAATTAGGGGAAGCAGTATTATACAATATTTAAGTGATTAAAGTACTGATTAGATTTTTCTCCTAAAATTCTTTGATTCTAGCCTTCTGAAATGGGGAAACTTGAAGACCAAAAATAGAAGGGACAATATTTTAAGTCACTCGAGATTCTTTTTGACTTCATCAAGTATAAAACCAAAAAAGAGTTTCATAATGTATATCTCCATTAATTTCTGAAAGTGTAATAGTGGAGGAGGAGTTGGAGAATTTTATCCAGGTGAAGTGAGAGAACAGAACTGTCACATACACAGTGGGTCAAATTAAAACAAAGGCCCATGACATCTCTTACTTCCTCTCTCACACCCTCAGAACTGGGGTCCAGGAGCAAATTGGAGGCCACTGGGTAACACTTGTGAGATTTTTGAATTTGTTACTTAACCCTCCAATAGTAGTAACAGTAATAGTGATAGCAATAACTACCTTTTATGTAGTGTTTACCACATGCCAACAGTAAATTCCTTACTGCATCGAAATCTCAAATCATACCTATGGGAAAGCTGGCACAAATCTTTATTCATCAGAGATCTTCTTCATTCCATATAACTCTACCTCTAAAGTTACCAGAGGGTAATTTGTATATTTATTTTCTGCTTTTCTTTTTTTAAGATGGCTTTTAAAGATGGTCCAGACTATGGGCTCTGTGTTACGTCTTATGAGAGAGAGAGAAGAGAAATAGAAAACAATGGTACCAAAAGAAATTATCTATAGCTACAAATAAGAACTATCTGTCAATTTAGGAGCTCAGAATACAAAAGGATGGCCTGATGGAATGATATGCTAACCATCTTACCAACATTTCTTCATGTTCTGGTGTACTCACTTGAAGAACTAAGAGTCTCAAGTATGCTACTCCCGGTTGGGCAGCCTTATGGGCAGTTTCTGCCATACACTGCTATAAAGAATGCTCATCTTCTTCATCATCTGCCACTTAGTCCAAAATTTGTCACAAAATACCCCATATCCCACCTCAATCTCTCTTTGTCTTCCTCTTCCCTCCTCACATCTCCATCACCCATCTTTAACCATACTTATTTTAAACCAGCTTATCTAATGCCTGTGTTAGTTAAAGAAATCAGAACTTGGAAAGGCCTCTACAGTCACAGTGGGGAGAGGTTCCAAATCCTTGGGTTGGACAGGAGATGCCATCAATAAATGGTTTAGAATGCAACAGTCTGTGCCTTCCATACTTTCAGCTCATACTGGACTAGCCTTCTAGTACAACTGTCTGCTGTTCTAACCAGCAGAATCTTGAGAGTTGACTGGACTCTCAAAAGCCATAGAGTTAGAATAACAACCACCGTGAGTGAAATGATGGTAAATAAAGAGACTGTCCAAACTAGGCAAAAGCTGAAGCCAGCCAAAGCCAAAGTTTGAACCCAGTTGTGTCTGAGGTCTTTAACCACTACTCTATAGGAACATCTAAGGAAGGACTTGCCATTACCAGCTCCATATACATCAATGTGCATAACTGTACTCATTGTATTGGAACTTCACCTTTCATTGTGAATATAGCAGTCCATTAGGAGTGATTCCTAGGGCTAAAGCTCCTCTAGTCTTCCAGCTACTAGAGTTATCTCAGGTGTATCTGGTAGTTCAAGTTTTTAGAAGTCTTTCAATTTTAAATTTTTTTTATTATACATACAAAACATACAATATTTCATCACTTTCTGCATGTACACATCAATGACATTGATTGCATTCCTCAAGATGTGTAATCATTCTTGCTGTCTTTTTCCAAATTATCTTACCACCATTAACATATATTCACTGCATTCTAAGCAAAACCCCCGATGATCCCCCTTCCTCTGGTCCCTGGTAACCACTAATTACTTTTGGTTTCTAGATAATTGCTTCTTTCATGTAAGTGATATCATATGTTGTTGTTGTTGTTATGTGCCGTCGAGTCGGACCCGACTCATAACAACCCCTCCTTGGATTGCCGAGGCAGTATCATTATGAAAGTAGATTGCCCAACCTTCCTTCCAAAGCGTGGCTGGTGGGTTTGAACTGCCAGCCTTCTGGTTAGCAGTCAAGTACCTTAGGCATTATGCTACCAGACCACTTCATGTAAGTGATATCATATAGTATTGCTGTTTTGTGTATGACTTATTTGGCTCAGCATAATGTCCCCTAAGTTTGTCTATGTTGTGGCATGCATCAGGACTTAATTCTTCTTTATGCCTGAGTAATATTCAATTATTTATATAACACATTTTGTTTATCTATTCATCTGCTGATGGACATTTCAGTTATTTCCGCCATTTGACTATTGTGAATAGTGCTACAATGAATATTAGTGTATATATATATGTCTGTTCTAGAAGCCTTTCACTTTTAATGTTTAGTGTAACTAATGTGCTATTGCTCCTACTTCCATATGCCATGGGTGCTTAACCTCTGTTCTCACCCCAGGCCAATCTTGGAATAGTAGTTATTACTTTGCATTTCATTCCCAAAACAAAACCCTGTCCACAAATGTAGTTCTTACTAAACATTTTATATGAGAGGCAGAGGAGGTAGTTTATGTTACACAACAGATAACATTTCACTAAAATTTCTTGTCTATCTTCCAAGTCCCTCCCTTGGACTTGGATCCATGGTATTTACTCTCTGAGCAATTTAGCTCTCTCTTTGCTTCCAGATCTAAGTTTATTTGCCTCCACAAAATGACTAATAGTAGTTTCTGGTGAATCAAAGCCTATTGTTTCTGAGAATGAAGATTTTGTTTGAGGTCAGCAAACAAACCATTTATCATTTATGAATGTCCACTCATTTTAAAAGACAATGGGGTTATTGTAAATAATTAATGTGGAAAAGAGCAGAGCGATCAGGGCCAGTTAAGACCCATCTTGTCCAGGAGGACAAAGGAGGAGACATTTAGGCTTCTCAGGAAGCCTGCAATCTTTAGAATTAAGAAGTCTTTAGTTCTCAAGGAAAACATTTGTTCCTGGAGAGCTTCTTCACCTGCTGCCTGAGGAGGTCAGAGAAGATCTTTCACAGGTGCCATGGAATTCACTAGTGGAATTCAGGTGCCCAATCCCAGAGATCTGGTGGGTGGATGAGACCTCATCAGAAGAAGCCTCAAACTTGACCCAATACGTCATCTTGTATTTGCTTACAATACCTTTGAAGCAATTAGGACTTTATGTCAGCAAGGACCTATAATATATGGCAGAAGGATGATAATGTGGACCACAGCCAAAGAACTTCATTCATGTAAGCATATATTCTGGTATCTTCTCTTTATCTATAATGCACACTGCTATGGCTGATTGGAGAGGGATAGGATAACTTCTAGGTGGGGGAGGAGCTTTGCACAAAAATATCTTAACACCTTGCTGTCTCCTTCTGTGATCTAGCCTTCAAGTACTTCATTTTCTTTACCTTTAAACCAGTTGCCATCAGGCTGTAAATGACCTCACGTGTGTCAGAGTAGAACTCTGCTCCAGAGGGTTTTTTCCCCAAGGCCCCTCTGGGTGGACTCAAACCTTCAACCTTTTGAATGTGTTAAACGTTTGCACCATCACTGACTCTTCTTTACCTTTAGCTTGAGTGAATTACAGAAAAGGCTTAGTTCTCTGACTGAAAGTTCAAGGTTTTGTATTTGAAATGGAGAATCAACTACAGTGGAAGAATGCACTGGTTTCTAGCCATTCTATATTAAAAAAACTGACCTTTTCCTTTTGCTAGCTACTGAGAATCCTTAGGTTGACAAATAGCTCTCCTCCCTTTCACCCAGAAGGAGCTCTTGTGGCACAGTGCCTAACCAGAAGGTTGGTGGTTCAAACCTACCAGCCACTCCACAGATGGAAGACTGGACAGTCTACTTCTGTAAAGTTTTACTGCCTTGGAAACCCAATGGGGGTCACTATGAGTCAGAATTGAGTCCACAGCAGTGGATTTTGTTTTGTTTTGTTTTCACCCAGGGTAAGAACCTGAGAATCTATGTTTCTAACAAACTCCTATAGGTGATTGTAATGCAAATTAAATTTTGATAACAACTGTGCTACAGAGAAAAGCATCCAGGTAGAAATTAATGTAGAAGAAGGATTGGGAAGGGTGAGGGGATGGAGTCATGTGTCAGCCAAAGATGATTTGGCAGGGTGGGAGGCCTCCTAAGTATTGAGAAGTCCATGAGACAACTTTAGTTGTTTTCTCTAGCCTTTTCCTGCCACTTGTCCCTTCCTTTTAACCTTAGTTCTGTCTGCAAAGGTCTGTTCCCTCTTTCCCCATAGACACAGAGCTGCTGAGGTAAGAAGCTCATAGCCTTTTGAGAGGGACAGTGATGACACATTTGAACTGACATCTATTTGTCTCCAGACACAGCCTAAGGGCCTCATTTAAGTAGATGCAATATACCTTTGGCCTCCCAATTATCTCCTGCACCTGTGTATAGTCAATGCAGCTGCTCCAGAGTCTCAGGGCATCTCCATCAGCTCTTACAGGTGCCCTGCCCATCAGTCAGCCTGTCCATCTTCATTCTGGACAGTGCAATTCAGCTGCAGCCACTGCCTTGAAGTCAGGCTTCAGGTGGCCTTCTGGTTTCCTTACCTGCTTTTTAATTTCAACAAATGGGAAATGATGCCTTGACGGACATCCTGCCTGACTTTATTGAAACTCACTGAAGTCACCTATCTAGGAATCTTGAGACTTTTCCTTGGGGAAAAAGAGATAGCAGAACAAAGAAGGGTAATGAGCTCCTTAGAACTAGAGCCTAAATCAGAAGTCTAACTGCTGTGGTATAGCTCCTGGGGTCAAAGCCAATGAGAGCTAAAACTTGACTTGGTGGCTGTAGGGAAAGAGAACCTTACCTCCTATTCATAGGCCTTTTCTTGTTCAACGTTTCATCACCTCCTTTCAAAACTGAAGTGAGGAATGATTTTTCATCTTGAGATAGATTCTGCAGAGACAATCCTTAGCACTGGCTGCATCTTACTAGGGCTTTTCTCTCCACAAGGAAGGAGATAAGCATGCAGTAATCTTTAGGGAATAAGGACATGCTCTTGGAACGTAATCACACCCAATACCATAGATTCAAAGAGAAACTCTCTGATCCATTATAATGGAATTCATGAAAGACTGATGGATACAGAAGGAAAAGAGATAATAATCTAGGGGGCATATGCTTTGGTAACTACGGAATGAGAAGTGTTAAGAAGCCTTCCATTATCAGTACAGTGCAGGTATGCTATTAAATAAGTGTTTATCAATCTTCTGTTGAGTTCTCTAAAACAGAGCCTGAGACAGGGACTCAAGTTCACAAGATTATTGAGTGAATGCTCTTCAGGGAAAAACCTGTAAGTGAAGAAGAGAAGCTTGACAGGGAAGTAGAAAGGGCTGAGGAAAGATAAGGTCGAAGATTGTCTAGTCTTGACTTGATCACTGGAAAGAATGCCCCTTGGTGCTCAAGGTTTGACTTCTGTCCTTCATGATTCCTCCACCCACCCATGCTTCCACATCTGACTCAGCTCAGCTACCCAAGCTAGTCTGGATATAGACTAAGTGATGCAAATTTAGTGATCATCAATGCAAATACTTATAAATACCAATGTTATTGCACATTTAACTATCATTGGACTATTTCTGTATCTTTTGAATTAGTTATAGCCAATGAGCCTCTTGCTTTTGGGCATACCAGTTCATGAACACATTTCAACCCTGGTTTTCTGATGCTTCTGAAGTAGTATACCCCACAAAATTTTGTACTAGGGCTACAGTGGTAGACTTTTTCCATAAATTGCTGCAAACTTCATTTTGCTTTTAAAATATTTACTCATATTCGCAGGAGAGTTTCTTTTACCTTGATATTTCTAAAGTTATTAGCATATCAATGTTTTGCATTTCTTAGTAAAGGTTAACTTCAGTTAAGATGGTAAGATCAATGTGTATATGCTATGCCTCATAGTATGCTCTGCTAGCGTAGTGCCTAAGGCACTTGACTGCTAACCAGAAGCCTGGTGGTTCAAACCCACCAGCCACTCCTCAGAAGGAATATGGGGCGATCTACTTCCGTAGATATTGCCTCGGAAACCCAAGGAGGGGTTGCTATGAGGCGGGTCCAACTCGACAGCACATAACAACAACAACATAGTATGCTTATGAAGTTCATTGTATTTAAATTTTAAAGTGGAATGTTTTCAATAATTTTGTCTAACTACTTGTTTAAGGAGCCCTGGTGGTGCAGTGGTTAGGCCCTCATTTAGTGTATATTTAAACAAGCACATAAAAACCATAAAAAAAAAAAACAAACCCAAACCTACTGCCATCTAGTCGATTCTGACTCATAGCAACCCCCACTGAGTTTCCAAGGCTATAAATCTCCATGGAAGTAGATTGCCTTATCTTCATCCCTTGAAGCAGCTGATGGGTTTAAACTACCCACCTTCTGGTTAACAAGCCAAATGCCTTACCCACTACACCACCAGAGCTTCATATAAGCATATAAAGGTATATTATAATTAATAAACAAAGGCAGTGTATGGATGATGAAAAGGAAACTGAGTAGCTAAAAATTGATCTTTGAGTATTCTGTCTGCTCTGAAGAAGAGGTCATAAAGAGTTGATCTCTACATTCTTTCTATGCAATCTCCCCAGAGAATGAGGTTCCAGAACCAGACAAAGTTGTCATCGAGTTGATTCCAATTCATGACAACCCTGTGTGTCGGAACAGAACTGTACTCTGGATTTTCAAGGGCTGCTTTTTCAGAAGCAAATCACCATGCTTTTCTTCTGAAGCACCTCTGGGTGGACTCAAACTGCCCACCTTTTGGTTAGGAGCCAAGCATGTCCACCATTTGCACCTTTCAGGGACTCCTTGTGTCTTTGTGCTGACTTTTGTCATGTCTTTGAATTATTTTATAAAGAACAAAAGTTGCTTCCTCCTAAAAGAGATAAAGCCCTGAGGTTACCTTCTGCTACGTTTATTTTAAAATATTTTATTGCCACTCTGGTTAACAGAGAAGCCAATTCACAAGCATTTAAAATTTTTAGGTCCTTATGCTCCTATGGCCAGTGAAAAAGAAGAAGGGCCTCAACAAGATGGATTGACACAGTGGCTGCAGTGATGGACTCAGGTATAGTAAAGATTGTGAGGCTGGCACAGGACCAGGCAGTGTTTCGTTTTGTTGTAAACAGGGTCACTATGAGTCAGAGCCTACTCGACAGCACCTAACAACAACAACAAAAACATGCTCCTATCAGTGGAGCTCTGGTGGCGCAAGGACTAAGGCATTTGGCTGCTAAGGAGAAGGTCAGTGGTTCAAACTCACCAGCTGCTCTGCAGAGGAAGATGGGTCAATCTACTTCCTTAAATTTTTACAGCTTTATAAACCCAATAGGGGGGTAACTATGAGTCAGAATCGACTCAATGGCAGTGTTTTTTTTTTTTTTTTCTTTTAAATATTCCTATCATAATTGAGTGACCAGTCTCCTCTGATAACTTTTTCTTAATGTTGCACCACTTTATACTATGGATTGGAAGGCCCTGGAGACTGGTTAATGCTCTCAGTAGTTATAACATGCTCTTGCTTTTTGGGTGATAATTGACCCAATCCATATGAAATAGTATAGATATATTTTTAAATAGGAGCTCTGGTAGCATAGTCCCTAAGGCATTTGACTGCTAACCAGAAGGCTGGCAGTTCAAACCCACCAGCCACTCCTCAGAAGGAAAGTTGGGCAATCTACTTCCTTAGTGATACTGCCTCGGAAACCAAGGAGGGGTCGCTATGAGTCAGGTCCGACTCAACGGCATATAACAACAACAACAACATTGTATTTTTAAATACTGTTAAATGATTCTACTTTCCTTCATTTTTCATCATTTGTTATTGTAACAAATGAACAGTCATTTTGTTTTGTCATTATTATGTTGTAGTAGTTACGTTTGTATGTCAGCTTGGCTGGGCCTGGTTGAGTGGCTGGGCAGCTGGATGTAGTATTCCGCATGATGAGACTGGGAATCAATTCCATGGTGGACTCTATTGTGAGCAGCTGAGTAGCTAGCTGCCTTAGGGATGTGGTCTGCTTCCTGTACATAAGGAGAAGCCTTGGGGAATGGTGGGTCTCTAGCTTATGGCATACTTGAACCCTGCCTGTAGCCCTGTTGTTGTTCAGCAGCCTGCCATGTTCTGCTGATCTTGAGACTTTCAGTGGTCTTGAATTAATGGCCTACTATGTGGTTTGGTAACATTTGGTAACCGTGCCTTTTTACTTGTCAATGTTGGGCTTGTCAGTCTCAGCAACCAGCAGCTGCCTGAATGAAGAAAAGTCTCTAGCTCCAGTGTGCTGGGAGAAGGAGGCAGAGCTGAAGGCCAAGTTTGAGGGGCTTTCACTCAGACCCTAGAGCTTGACACTTTGAACCTCCAAACTTTAAAGCCTCCAAACTGTAAGAGGATAAATTCTTGTTTGTTCAAGCCATCCCAATTGTGGTATATTCTTGTCAGAGTGGCACTAGGTAACTAGAACACAGGTGGTTTCTGTTCTCTATTTCATTTATCTGGAGGACTGCTATAAGCTCTAAAACCAAAAACCAAACCTGTTGCTGGTGAGTCAATTCTAACTTAGTGTGATCCCATGTGTTACATAGTAGAACAGCTTCATAGGTTTCTCTTGGCTGTAATCTTTTTTCCCTGTAAGAGAAATGTTCTTTATATAATTTTTAAACTTTTTATTGTGATTTGGGTGTAGCTTTAGAGAGGAAATCAGTTTTCCATCCAACAATTCATACACATTTTGTTTAATACTCTTAGCTAGAATCTTAACAGAAATAGGTCACCAGACCTTTTTTCCTCAATACTGCTTGGTGGATTCTAACCACCAACCTTTTAAGGTAGTAGCTGTTTTGATACTGCCAGGGACATACTCATGCCTGCAGGTTTCCCAGAGAAGCTAATGTTGTTGTGAGCAATGACAGACTGCACCAGGGACTTCAGGGCTTCCAGGACTCTTATAGCACAGAAAGGAACTTTATAATGTAAATAGCTGACTCAATATCTGACAAAAATTAATTAATAATGTAGACAGAATAAAACAGATGAGAAAAATATGTGTATTTGTTTTGGAATACTGTTGCGATTGTCCTTAATGTTCAATTTTTTAAGGACATATGAGGAAACCTTTTTTAAAATTCTTAGTATATCTCTGACCCTCGATAGCTGGCTATGCTTATTCCAACTGGAATGAAACTCTCTTCAAATAGCTCCTTATTCCAGATGACACCTCAGAAGTCATGAAAAGATTTCTATGGGAAATCTTAATATAGGTAACAAACCAATGAATCGCAAGGAAAATAGAAAGAAGATGATGGCACTAGTAACTGGAATGCAGAGGAATGATTTTACAATGGATCACTATAATAATTATAATAATAACACTTACCTTATAGCATTCGTAAAGAGCTCTGGCAGAGGCACTGTCTACTCTAGGGAGATGCACTCCTTGGATCAAGTAGCAATGAGACAACAGAGGGGTAGCAGTCACATAGGGGGAAGGCTGGACAAACAGGAATGCCTAGATGAGAGGAGCACAGGGAGGGGGTGGTTGTGGGGAGGAGAGCTTTTTATGGTTGGGAACAGTAATTGGGGCCATGAAACCAGCTGTGCATGAACTGTTGAGTGTAAAACAAGTTCGCTGTGTAAATTTGCACCCAAAGCACAACTGAAAAATGAACAAACAACCACAAAAATAAATAAAATAATAATAATAAATAAAACCAGATTTCTGGCAATGCTGTAGTTAAAACTGGGCTGCTGAAACGTCAGCAGTTTGAACCCACCAGCAGAGTGCCTAAGGCACTTGACTGCTAACCAGAAGGCTGGCGGTTCAAACTCACCAGCCACTCCTCAGAAGGAAGGTTGGGCAATCTACTTCTGTAGTGATACTGCCTCGGCAACCCAAGGAGGGGTTGCTATGAGTCAGGTCCGACTCGACGGCAAACAACAACAACAACAACAACTCTGTGGGAGAAATATGAGGCCGTCTGCTTCTGTAAAGATTTACAGCCTTGGAAACCCTATGGGGGCAGTTCTATTCTGCCCCGTAGGGTTGCTCTGTGTCACAGTTGACTTGATGGCAGGGGATTTATAGCATTCTTGTGAGGATTAAGGTAATAATCTCTGAGAAGGGTTTACTACAAATGTCTAGCCTGAAGTAATTGCTCAAAAAATCATCTTTTAAAATGTTATTGTTAATATAATTGCATTTGATCACCATGGTAACTCAGTGAGGTAGGAGTGTACAGCCAACTGACTTAAGGCAGGAAGAAGGAGAGATGTCATTCATACACATGCATAACTACTGGTCTTGCCTCAGGTGTTGCTTCCAGGCCACGACGTGAATGGTATCTTCTGAGTTTATGCATGTTACAACATGCACAGCCATATGTGGCGATCCTGGTTGAGAGGGTGACATTTGAGCAAATATCTGAAGGTGGTGAAATATTGAGCCTCACAGTTTGTTGTTTTGCTTTTTATTGTAGTTTGGGTGAAAATCTATAGAGCAAATTAGTTTTCCTTTCAACAATTCATACACGTTTTGTGGCATTGCTTACAATCTCTTCAATTTAAGAACACATTTCCTACTTCCTTCCTGTGTTTCCTGTTTCCATTCATCTTTCCTGGCCCCTTCTGCTTTCTGAAGTTCAATTTTGGGCAAATGTCGCCCTTTTAGTCTTGTATTGTTGATTGTACTAAGGAGTACATTTCTCCCTGGTGGTATTATTATTTTATAATTAAACTCACTACCATCAAGCTGAGTCTAACTCATAACCTCCATTGGTTTCCCAATGCTGTAAATCTTTATGGAAACAGATTGCCCCATTTTTCTTCCTCAGAGTAGCTGGTGGGTTTAAAGCACTGACTTTTTAGTTAGCAGCCAAATGATTTAACCACTGTACCACCAAAACTCCTTTATAGACCTGTCTATTGTTTGGCTGTAAGTTGATCCCTGGGGGTGGGTTTGAAACCAAGTAAATTGTTCCCCAAGAATGTGGAACAGTATCTATTCTAAGGGGGAATTGAAACCCAGTACTATTTTCCCCACCCTGCCACCTGGATGGGAATAGATAAGTAAATTACCCCCAACTAATTTCCCACCCCAGGCAGATGAGTATTCAGTTCCTTAAAGAACTGAATGGAAAACATTCCTTCCTGCAGATAATAGACTTGCTGAAAGTATTTTAGAAATAACTTGTAAATTCAATCTGGCCACGGACAATAGAAAAGTCTTAGAAACAACTTGTAAATGAACTCTGGCCCATGGACATGTGCACTAGGGCAGAAGGGAAGTATTTTAGAAACAATTTTTAAATTAACACCGGCCAGGGACCCACGTTTGGTCCGATAACAGGTTCAGTACAAGGCTTGAAAAGGAGTCAAAGGACCACAGTCTTGGGGATACAGCAGTCTCTAACAGACCAGTAAGTCTGGTCATCTTTTATGATTTTGAATTTTGTTCTACGTTTTCTTTTTCTCCCTCTCTAAGACCTTCTATTGTGATCCTGATCAGGGTAACTGATAGTTAATAGCTGGATACCATTTAGTTCTAGTCTCAGGGTAGTGGAGGCTGCGGCTCATGTGATCTATTGGACTAATTGTTTTCTTGAGTCTTTGATTTTCTTCAAGCTTCTTTGCTCTAGGCAAAGAAAGAACAACAGTTTCATCTTAGATAGCAGCTTGCAAGCTTTTAAGACCCCAGTCACTACTCATGAAAGTAGGATGTAGAACATACTCTTTGTTGACTATGTTATGCCAATTGACCTAGCTGACTCCTGAGATTATAGTCCTAAATCCTCAAGCCCAGTGTCTCATTCTCTCAAAGTGTTTGGATATGAGTAAGAAATTTTCAGAACATTGTTCTCTATATGCTCTGCAATATTCTTGGATAGATTTATAGGTATTTTGGAGAAGAGTATTTCAAGGGAACAGCATGAGCAAAGGCCTCAGGCAGGAATACGTGTGGTATGATCGAAGAATAGTCAGGAAGCCATGTGGTAAAAGGGATTTAAGTGAGAGGGAGAGTAGATGGAGATGAGATCACAGATTTACAGGGAGTCATGACCTTGTAAGGTCCATATAGACCCGGTAGCCTTTGTTGGGTCCTTTGGCTTTTACCCCAGGTGAGATGGGAGCTGCTGGAGAGTTTTGAGTGGAGGTGTGGCATGACAATAAGAGGCTCACTCAGGTTATTATGTTAAAGGGTAAATATGGAAGCAGAGAGATCAGTTAGGAGGCTATTGCAATAATCCAAGCCAATTGAGATGTTGTAGGTACTGGGATCTAACAGTGACTAAAACTAAGGTCAGGATTTCATGTTGCTTTTACTCTAGTTTGTAGGGATGGACAATAAAACAAAGGGTCAGTATGCAATATATCAAGTTGTATGAAGATAAGTGGGTAGAGAGTGATAGGAAGATGTCTGCCTCTGGCTGAGATGGAATAGCTCATGACAGATCAATGATCCTACTGATACCTACTAAAGCAGCCAGAAAAAATACTAAAATATGTTTTTGTTGGTTTCTGAATGCAAACAAGATTGGGACAAAATCTTGAAGGTCTCATAGTGACCCCTCCTTGGATTTTTGAGGCAATATCTCTATGGAAGTGGATTGCCCAATCTTCCTTTCAAGGACTGGCTGGTGGGTTTGAACCGCCAGCCTTCCGGTTAGTAGTCAAATACTTTAGGCACTACACCACCAGAGCTCCTGAAGGAGCCATACAGAGAGAGATTCTGCAGCTTCTTTTCCTTTGGGCATTGTTCAGACAAGAGGTCCCGTTAAAACATACTATGGTGGGGGAAGAACAACTCAGAAAAGGAGAATGAGAATTGTTACTTAACTTGAAGAACGTAATAAATGTCACTGACTTGTACATATAGAAATTTTGGAAGTGGTATATGTTTTGCTGTGCGTATTTTTCCGAAAACAATAAACAAGGTCAAATTTCCATTATTGAAAATAAAGTTAATTACACATGTATGTGGAGGTATATTTCTGCACTCTATTTATTTGTTCCATTGATTTACATGTCCATCCTATGTCAATATACAGTTTAGATTACTTAACTTTATAGTGTAAGCCTTGAAGTCAAATAGTGTAAGTCATTCAACCTTGTTCTTTTTAAAAATTATTTTGTTATTCCAAGTCATTTATACTGCCATGTAGATACCAGCATCAAATCATAAATTTCTGCAAAATAGCTTGTTAGAATTTTGATTAGGATTATGTTGGATCTGTAGATAAATCTGGCAAAAGTGTCATTTTATCATTATTGAGTCTTCAGATCTATTCACGTGGTATATCTTTCCATTTATTTAGGCCTTCTGTAATTTCTCTCAGCAATGATTTGTATACTGAAAATGTACACAGATTTTGTTATATTTACACTTTACTGTTCCATGCTTTTTGCTGCTATTGTAAATGTCTTTTAAAAATAATCTCAACTTCTAATTGTTGATATATAGAAATACAATAGATTTTTAGTATATAGAAATACAGTTGATTTATATATATATATGTATTTATATATATATATAACTTGTAATCTTAGTAGACTTTTTGTAGACGCTAAGATTGTCTACATAGATTAACATGCTGTTTATGAATAAAAATCATGTTGATTCTTTCTTTTTTTAAAAAAAACAAACCATAATTTGGATCATGCCATTAATTTGGTCAAGAACCTTCTCATAAATGCTTAACTGAGCATAAAACCTACAGGTCCTACGCAACTGGGACCTCTTGTTAACTCTCCGACCATTTTCTATTATGATGCATTTTCCTTGCTCTGTTTCAGACACCCTGAACTTTTTGCTGGCAAGCACATGCCTGTCTCAGGGCCTTTGCCCTTGTGTTCTCTACCTGGAATGCTCTCCCTCTAGTTATGAGCATTGCTGTATCCTACCCTTCATATTGTTATGCAAAGTTACATTTTCAATGATTCCTTCCCTAAAACTCTATTTAAAATTGTAACATCACTCCCAGAATTCCTTATCCCCCTTCCCTGCTTTAATTTTTTCTCCATGGTATTAATCACCATAGATCTTACTATATGTTTATTTGTTTTGATTATTTTTATGTTTCCTTCCTCCAGAATGTAAGCTATAGAGGGAATTTATTTTTCTGATTTGCTAATATTGCCTAGAACAGGGACTGGCCCACATAGGCATTTGATAAATATTTGCTAAATAATTGAATGAATAAATTACACACTTCATTCACCACCAACATTGATAAATTTCAAGCAGATAGAGTTAAATAAGCAAATTGAAGGAAATGGCAGAATCTAACACAAAATTCTCCTTCTTGGAAATTTCAGTGTTATAGAAAATAAATGGAGGAGATTCTGGAAAAGCCTACTATGTCGCTAAATTTTAAAGTTAAAGGTAGAAGACATGGGTGAACTACAGTTAAGTCAATGAAACCTTTACCTGCCATAGATCAACCATGTGGGGCCCTGGAAGAAAACTGTGTTCTTAGGCTATTTTTCTGACCTGGTTTCCAAATAGCAGCTAGAATGTTTTCTAATATATAGGGAAGCCTCCTACTATGGAGTAAAATGGTGTAGTGGGAAGAAGCCTCAGTGAACAACCTATCAGGAGCTTTTTGCACATGTGTAAACAAAGCAAAATAGTGATGGAAAATGTAAAATTTCTCTGGTAGCATAGTGCCTAAGACACTGCTAACCAGAAGGCTGGCGGTTCAGACCCACCAGCCACTCCTCGGAAGGAAGGTTGGGCAATCTGCTTCCATAGTGATACTGTCTCGGGAACTCAAGGAGGGGTCACTATGAGTCAGGTCCGACTTGACAGCACATAACAACAACAACAACAATCAGTCCATGAACTATTGGAATGTCTTTGTCATTCATCTCTGCCCCCCAAAATTAGAGCATCTATCTTCATTTTTAAATTACAACTCCCAATTGGATTGGGGCACATTCTAAGTGTTCAATAAATGTTAATTGAATAAATAAATAAAGCAAAATATCCAGCACACAAAACATATGCATGTGCCCAATGATTACATTCAAAGGATATAATGAGAGAAATGGCTCAGGCACAAATAATCCAGAAAGAATGACCCCATGTGTGGTAGTTAAGGTTGTGAGTCAACTTGGCTGGGCCTGGTTTTGAATGCTGGGGTAGCTGAACAGTTATTCCTCATGATGAGACTGGCAACTCCATGGTAGAATCTACTGTGAGCAGCTGAGTAGCTGCCTTAGGGATGTGGTCTGCTTCTAGTATACAAGAAGCTTTGAGGAAGGGCTCTAGTTTTTGACACATCTGGATCCTGCATTTGGCCAAGTCTTCATCTCAATAGCCTGCCATGTTGTCTGCTTATCTTGAGACTGTTAATAAACTTGAATTAGTGGTCTGCTGTTTTGCTTGATAGTCTTGGGACTGTGCCATTTTACGTGTTGACCTTGAATTTGTCAATCTCAGCAGTTAGCAGCTTCCTGAGTTAAGAGAGTTCTCCAGCTTCAGTGGGCTGGGAGCAAGAGGCAGAGTTGAAGCCCAAGGTCAAGGGACTTTCATCCAGCTCCTAGAGCTGGCACTTTGAACACAGAATTCTAGCCTCCCAAACTTTAAGAGAATAAATCCCTGTTAGTTAAAACCACCCATTTGTGGCATTTCTGTTAGAGTGGCACAAGAAAATCAAAATACCATGTATAAACAGTACAAGTACACTAGTGTATACTTGTTGAAAATCATCTGCACACTTATCACATGTCTCTTCCTATACAAACAACTTAGAGTCAAGCCTTATTAAATGAGACACTGTACTTAGTCTGTGATAGTATATATGACCCTTTGGTCTTTAGCCATTTTTAGCATTCATTCACTTAGAGAATTTTATTGAGTTACCTATAAAATCCTGCTTCTTAGACTATAGTTTTATTAATGTCTTTCTGACCTTGGAGTAGAAATTTTTCATCACTAGATACTAATTTTTTTTATGTTTACCCCAACTGTATCCATGTTCGGGGTCAATAAACTAATGATGGTTTGCATGCCAGGTTTGATCTTTTTACAATCTTGTTGTTGTTGTTGTTATGTGCCGTCGAGTTGTCTCTGACTCATAGCAACCACTCCTTGTGTTTCCGATGCAGTATCACTACAGAAGTAGATTGCCCAACCTTCCTTCCGAGGAGCGGCTGGTGGGTTTCAACTGACAATCTTCTGGTTAGCAGTCAAGTGCCTTAGGCATTATGCCACTAGAGCTCCCACCATACTAGTAGAAAAATAGTGTGGTGCCAGATATGTTTGTTTTAAAGAAAATGAAGAAATATCAAATATATATTTGTTATGTAATTTGTTAGAATGTGTTAAATATGATGGAGAAAGCAGGAATTGTGGTAAGAAATGTCAAGTTGTCATTGTTGGAAGAGGTCATAATTTTGAATACAGTGAAGAAGTGTGATAGTTAAGGTTGTATTTTCTGGGCCACAATCTTAGTAAACATAATTAGTTGCTCAGAAAAATCATTTACTTATAAATTCTACTTTTACTATTCAAAGAGCTCTCACAAGTACATGTGTCTCTTCAATGATATAAAACTTCATTTTCTTCATGAGTAAATACAAAACATTAATTAAAATACTTAAGGCAGTAGAGTTAAATTCTAATCCCTTTATGCAGCCAATGAAATGGAGTCAAAAGAGAGAGGCATAGTGGATTTTTGTTTTTTAATGAGCCACCCAATCTATTTCAAATTTTATTATCTTCCAAAAATAGGGTACTTGAGATAATAAGTTCCTTCTTCGGAGAAGGCAGACTTTTCCAATAAAGTTGTTATTATTCACTCAATCAATATTAAAATAATATAATTCATTAAAGGAAATGCTGTGTTTACAAAATGAAAATCTGATTAGCTAATGGACACACACAAGCTCGTTGTAGATCAAAACATATAATTGTGTGTCGTATTATTTTATGTATGTTATTTCCTATAAGCAGTCATTATGAAAGCAGAAACAATTCTATATTTTCATTGGATGCAAACATCTCAGGAGAAAGCAATGCTATTTCAACTATGTAGTCATGGAAGTTTCAGTACTTTTTCCGTGATAATCTAATATATACCATTTATACTGCCAATCTCCTTTCTACTTCCAAAAAAAAATTATTTTGCCCAAGCTGCTATGAAAAAAGTATAATTCATTTGATTAAATATATATGTACAATAGAAGAGTGCTCTCAACCACCGTAATTATGTTACTACATATCTTGTATACTATGAATAGACCTAACCATTCTAAGCCTCTTTACATGTACTAAGAGCCCTAGTGGTGCAAGAGTAAACCACTTGACTGCTAACCAAAGGTTGGCAGTTAGAACCTGCTCAGCTGCTCCATGGGAGAAAGATCTGGTGATCTGCTCCCCTAAAGATTACAGCCCAGAAAACCCTGTGGAGAAAATGGTTCAATGGTACCTAACAACAATGCATGAAGTTGCCTATTCACCCCTTTTCAAACACAAGTGAGGTTTTTATTTTGTTTGTTTTTAATTGTGATTTGTGTGAAAGTTTATAGAACAAATTCATTTTCCATTCAGCAGTTCATATACCTTTTGTTTCATGACATTGATTGCAATCCCCATAATGTAATAGCTGTCTTCCCACTTCCTCCCTATGGTTACCTTTTCCCTGTGTCCTGCTTTCCTATGCATTACTGCCCTCTGAGCTTTCTCCCTGTGCAAATGCTACCCTTCTGATCTCCCATGGTTTCAAGGAGAGTACCTACTTGGATAATTGTTTATCTTGTAGGTCTGACAAAGTCAAGTAAGATTTTAAAAAATTAATATATGTCTATGAAATTTACAGCTCATGCAGAAACAGTCATCTGAAGATGAGAAGTCTTTGAAAAAAATTACTTACTATGGACAAGAAAATCAAAAAACAAAACACCAAACTCACTGCCATAAAGTGGATTCTGACTCATACCAACCCTTTTGAGTTTCTGAGGTGGTAAATCTTTACAAAAGTCAATTGTTCATCCCGTCTTCCTTCTGTGGAGCCACTGGCAGGTTTAAACCACCAACATTCTAGTAAATAGTTAAATGTCTCAGACACTGCACCACCAGAGCTCCTTATTTGACACATACTGATCACTATGTAAGGAGCTCTGATGGCCAGTGCCTAAGGCATTTGACTTCTAATCAGAAGGTTGGTGGTTGAAACCTACCAGCTGCTTCATGGAAGCAAGAGGGAGCAATCAACTTCCATAAAGACTGGAAACCCAATGAGTTGTGACTATGAGTCAGAAATGACTAGATAGCAGTGGGTGGGCTCACTAAATAAATATTTGCCAATTTAACAGTTGAAGAAAAAAACTTTGAACTAAAAGTAATACCTGTGTGCATATCAACACCTAAACACATGCTGGGTAAAATTTATATTTAAAAATTCAAAGGTAGATAGAGAGATAGATAGATATGAAAATGAAAGAGCAAGAAAGAGAGACACAGAAAGAGATTTCTATGAGCACTGTAAAGAAAACAACAGGAGCTCTGGTAGCCTAGTGCCTAAGGTTTATGACTGTTAACCAGAAGGCTGGTGGTTCAAACCCACCAGCCACTCCTTGGAAGGAAGGTTGGGCAATCTACTTCCATAGAGATACCACTTCGGAAACCCAAGGAGGGGTTGCTATGAGTTGGATTTGACTCCATGGCAGTATTTTGGTCTCGGTTAAAGAAAACAACTTAGGAATGTAAGTAAGGCTAGGCTCAGAATTCTCTGGAAATATCAAGCCCCAAAGGACAATGAGGCAACCTCTACAAAATTTAAGTTAAAAAAAAAAAAAAGTAATGCCTAAATTTTATATCCTGCCAAATTATTATTGATATTTAAAAGCAAAAGAAATGGGAGGAGACAAGATGGTATCATGTGACACATTCTGCCCAAACTCTCTATGATAGAGATCCAAAAAACTGAGTGAAATAGATGCAGATGATAATCCTGGAACTCTGAGCATCAAATGAGGGGATAAAGATTTGGATTAAACACCATTTAGGAAGGGAAACAGAATGAAAACTGTGAGTGAGGAGACAGGGAGAGTGGGGACCAAATGCAGCATTACCATTTTGTGACACAGAAGGCAACATACATCACCAAGGAGAAGCCAAACTCATGAATTCCCTATTGGAAAACAGACACAGTGTAGACAAATCCAGAGTGAAAAAAAGATGAGTAGAATATGAGCTGGATCTGGGACAGGAAGGTGCAGGAAAACAGGCCAAGAATTCAGTGGCAAGAGGAATCACAGAACAAGAAGGAAGACAGTAAATGGGGATGAAACAACTCATTGGTAGTGAGCCCTACCTAGCCTTTTGGGTTGAGGGCTCACATGAAGGGGAAGCCCTTATGGGGTAGCAGTTAGAGATACGGGACTTCGGGCAGCCCCCCTTATTTGAGTTGTGCCAGCAAATGGGTAATCTGCTGTGCTTGTCCAGAAGTACACTGAGCCCACACCAGTGAACAATGATCAGAGAAGTCCATTCTCTGCTTTCCTTACCAGAACTTCCCAGTGACCAGAGGTGAGGTCCCCCAACACTTTCACCAACCTGGTGGCTAGGGAATGCCCCCCTGCCACACTTCAACTACCCAGTTTGCTCAGACTGCCTCCCCCTACCTGAGAAAACCCACCACACTCCACCCCAAGTAGACAGAACTGTGTGCCTGTGAGTTGTGCTCCGGCACCCAGTACTCATGTGACTGACAGGATGCACCCTCAAGGAGCATGTCATGGTGCATGCTGACTGTGCACCAGGCTCATATAGCCTCTACAAGCATGTGCTCCTGTGAATCATGTCACAGCCACCTGCCACCACTGAGGCCAGTGGCATGAATCCCAATGGACAGAACTGTGTGTCTGCCACCTTAGAAACATGAGCTATCATTGCCACACTACCCTCTTTTATTTTCCCCTTTCATTGTGCCTTTTCCCCCTTCTTTTTCTGTTTTTCTATATTCCACATCATGATTTTTATTTATTTGTTCCTTCTTTATTTTTTGCCCATTTTTTACATGCTTCCTCTTTCTTTTCTTTCCCCTTTTTTTTTTTCTTCTGCCCTATTTGGCCAGAAGAAAACATTGTCTTCCCCCAGTCATACATACCTACCACACCCACCACCTGCCACTCCACCCAATGATCAAGCACCTCTGCCCACTCCTGCACCATTGGGTCAATGACAGATGTTGGACAACAGTTTCTCACCCCGCCCACAGCTGCTCTTCAAGATCAGGAAACAGAGACTTATGCACATACTCTCACCAGTTACTCCACCAACCCATAGACAGGTGGAGAGCACCCCAGTGCTTCCAACCTGGTGACCAAAGTAGTATACCCATTCCATCTTGATTTCCACATACCCATTCCATGTGCCTGGTTATGTCAAAACAAAGCAGAACAAAAAATCAGGGTGAAACAAGACAACATATAATCAACAAATAAATACAACTCCAAAATCCCTTAGAGACAACAGACAAAATCAAACAAAGAAACAGGACAAGATGGCACAAGCTTGTGACCAAAATAAAGAATCAGGAAACCTCCCTGAGAAAAAATAGGTTAATAGAATTACATGATAAGGAATTCAAGATAGATAGATAGATAGATCCTTCCTTCCTTCCAAGTGTTCAAGGAAATCACAAACAAAATAAAAGAAAACACTGACAGTATTCCAGAAGAATTCAGGAAAACAACACAAGCAAAATGACTTAATAAATAGACAATTAGAAACCATACAAAAACAGAAGATTAACACTAAAATTTTGGTGATAGATAACACATTGGAAGGACAAACAGTAGAATTGAGTCAATTAAAGAACACACAAGCAAATTAGAAGACATATCCCTTGGCACCAGGAGGAGGTAGGAAAAAAAAAAATCACAGAATTAATTGTCAAAGATTGCTAGGAGACAACTTCCCTAATATCATGAAAGATATCACCATCGAAGAAGGTGAAAAAACCCCAAGCAGAATAGATCCCTGAAGAAAGTTATCAAGACATATCATAATCAAACTTCCAAAGCCAAGGACAAAGAATTTTGAGAGCAGCTCAGGAAAATGCAATATTAACTACAAAGGGGAATCAATAAGTTTAAAGTCTGATTTCTTGGTAGAAACCGTACAGGCAAGAAGGTAGTAGGATGACATGTATAAAATCCTGAAAGAAAAAAAAAATTACCAACTAAGAATTATATATCCAGCAAATCTGTCCCTCAAATATGATACCAAGATTAGGACATATCCAGAAAAACAGAAATTAAAGAAATTTGTGAGAACTAGACAAACCTTGAAAGAAATGCTGAAGGAAGTCTTTTGAATAGACAACCAACAACATCAGAGGATAACCAGAGATTAGACACAAGGCAATATCACGTGGCAACTAATCTAGAAAAAGAATCCTCAGAAATAAAATAAATTTACAAGACTGAAAATAGAGAACCAGGGGTGCCAATGTGTAAACAATGACAACTACAAAGCAAAAAGAGGGAATGTATGATATAATTACAAACTTCCAAATGGAGAGGAAGTCATGACAGTATAAAATAGAACAGAATTTTTTAAAATTAGAAAGATAAAAATTAATTACAGAGTAACCACAAAGAAAAATAATCTTTTAACCAAATTAAGAAAGAAGAAAATCATAAGGACTTAGTAGGTACAAAATCAACAAAAATGAAGAAAATAAAATCTAATAACAAAATGAACTCGCACAGAAAATAAACAGAACAAAGAAATTATCAACACCACAATGAAAACAAAAGAATGAAAGCAATAATTTCATAACTATCATTAATTACACTGAATGTAAGTGGATTAAATGCACTAGTCAAGAAAAGAGAGTGACAGAATAGACAAGAAAACAGGACCCATAAATATGAAGTCTATAAGAGATTCACCTTAAAGATAAAAGTAAATTAAACATCAAAGGATAGAAAAAATATATCAAGCAAATAGCAACCAAATAAAGAGCAAACCAAAACAACAACAACAACAAAAGACCCAACCCACTGCTATCAAGTTGATTCTAACTCATAGTGACCCCTATTTGGTTTTCAAGGAGGTAAATCTTTATAGAAGTAGACTGGCTCTTTTTCCTTCCATGGAGCATCTGGTGGTTTTGAACTACCAACATTCTGTTCCTAAAACAATAAAGATCACCAAAAGAGCAGGAGTGGCAATATTACTTTCTGATAAAATAAACTTCAAAACAACAACAAAAACGTAATGGGCAAGGAAGTGTATTATATTATGTTCAAAGGATCACTCCAACAAGAGGACATAATGATAATAAATAACTACTTACCTAATGAAAGAGCCTCAAAATGCATTAAACAAACATTAACAATTGAAAAGAGAAATAGACAACTCCACAGTAATAGTAGACTTTAACATGCCAGTTTTGATGAAGGGCAAGGAGCTCTGCTGGTGTGGTGGTGAAGGCATTTGGCTGCTAACCAAAAGGTTAGTGGTTTGAACCCACCAGCTGCTCCATGGAAGACAGATGGGGCCGTCTGCTTCCATAAAGATTTACAGCCTTGAAAATCCAGTGGGGTCACTATGAGTCAGAATCACTATGGTTAGGTTTGATTTTGATGAAGGACAGAAGAACTAGAAAGAAAATTAAAAAGACACAGAAAAGTGAAAAAACGCATTCAACCAACTTGACATCTTAGAAAAATAGAGAAAACTCAACCCAACAACAGCACTATATACATTCTTTTATAGTGCACATGCAAAGCAAGGCTCGATAAATTTCAAAACACTGCAGTAGTACAAAGCATCTTCTCAGAACACAATGCTATAAAATTGCAAATCAATAATAGGAAAATCAGTTGGGGTGTATAGAAATCAAATACATGGAAACTGAAATATACTCAGCTTAAAAACTACTAGGTAATAGAAGAAATAAAATATGAAATTAAGTAATTCCTAGAATTAAACTACAATGAAAACACAACAAAACCTTTAGAACACAGCTAGAGCAGTGCTCAGTAGTCAATTTATAGCAATAAAAATACATCAAAAAAGAAGAAAGAACCAAAATGAATATCTTAACCCAACACTTGGTTAGTAAAAGAGCAGGGGGGTGGGGAAGGCCTACAGTCACCAGAAGATAGGAAATAATAAAGATTAGAGCAGAGATTAATGAAACAGAAAAACAATAGAAAGAATAAATTAGATAAATTGGTTCTTCAAAAGATGAACAAAATTGACAAACCACTGGCAAATTTAACAAAGGAAAAGAAAGAGAAGATGTAAATACTATGAATAAGAAATAAAATTGGTGAAGTCACAACAGAACCAACCAAAATAAAAAGGGTAATAATAGGATATTATGAGGAACTGTACTCCAAAAACTTGAAAACCTAGAAGAAATGGATACATTTCTGGAACTATACAACCAACCTAAACTATCACAGACTGAGGTAGAAAATTTGAATAGGCCTACAACAAAAGAAGAAATTGAACAGGCCATTAAAAAATGAAACACAACAAAACATTCCCAACAAAAAATGGTACTCCCAGACAGCTTTATGGGAGAACTCAAACAAACATTCAGAGAAGAGCTGATACCAATACTACACAAACTACTCCAAACCATAGAAAAGGACAGAATACTTCATTTTATGGAGCAAGCATAACCCTGATACCAAAACCAGGCAAATGCACCCCTAAAAAGGAAAACTACAGACCAATATCCTTGATGAATATAGACTACATATGTGGAAAGAGGAGATGGAGAAGTTCAATATCATCAGTTAGAACAAGGCTAGGAGCTGACTGTGGAACAGACCATCAATTGCTCATATGCAAGTTCAAGTCGAATCTGAAGAAAATTAGAATAAGTCCATAAGAGCCTAAACTATAGCCTTAATTATTTCTCACCTGAATGTGGACACCATCTGAAGAATAGATTTGACACTTTGAAAACCACACAAGGTGTGGGATGACATCAAGAATATCATTCAGAAAGAAAGCAAAAGATCATTAAAAAAAACAAGAAAAGAAGAAAAGACCAAGATGAATGTCAGAAGTGACTATGAAACTTGCTCTTGAATGAAGAGTATCTGAAGCAAATGGAAGAAATGATGAAATTTTAGAGCTGAACTGAAGAGTTCCAAGAGTGGCTTGAGAAAACAAAGTTTTATAATGAAATGTACAAAGATCTGGAATTAGAAAGCCAAAAAGGGAGAATATATTCAGCATTTCTCAAGCTGAAAGAAAAGAAAAATTTCAAGCCTTAAGTTGCAATATGAAAGGATTCTATGGGCAAAATATTGAATGATGCAGGAAGCATCAAATGAAGATGGAAGGAACAATCAGTCTCACTGCATCAAAAATAATTGGTTGATGTTCAACCATTTCAGGAGGTAACATATGATCAAAACCTGTAATATTGAAGGAAGAGGTCCAAGATGCTCTGAAGGCCTTGGTGAAAAACAAGGCTCCAGGAACTGATGAAATACCCATTGAGATCTTTCAGCAAATGGATGGAGGACTATAGGTGTTCACTTGTTTATGCCAAGAAATTTGAAAAACAGCTACCTGTCCAACTGACTGTAAGAGATCCATATTTGTGCCCATCCCAAAGAAAGGTGATTCAACAGAATGCAGAAATTATTGAAAAATATCATTTTTATCACATGCAAGTAAAACTTTGCTGAAGATAATTAAAAAATTATTGCAGCAGTGTATTGACAGGGAACTGCCAGAAATTCCAGCTAGATTCAGAAGAGGACATCAAATGAGGGATATCATTGCCATTGTTAGAAGTATCCTGCCTTAAAGTAAAGAATACCATAAAGATGTTTTTCTGTGTTTTATTGACTATGCAAAGGCGTTCAACTCTGTAGATCAAAATGACTTATGGATAAAGCTGCGAGGAAAAGGAATTCCAGAACAATTACTTGTGCTCATAAGGAACAGGTACATAGACCAGAAGTCAGTCATTCAAACCAAACAAGGGGATACTGTGTGATTTAAAATCAGGAAAGGTGTGCATCAGGGTTGTGTCCTTTCACTATACTTATTCAATGTGTATGCTGAGCAAACAAACTGAGATGCTGGACTATATGAAGAATGTGGCATCAAGATTGAAGGAAGACTCATTAACAACCTGTGATATGCAAATGACACAACCTTGCTTAAAATGAGAGGACTTTGCACTTACTGCTGAAGACCAAAGACTGCCACTTTCAGTATGGATTACACCTCAACATAACAAAAGCAACAATCCTCATAAATGGGCCAATAAGTAACATCACAATAAACGAAGAAAAGATTGATGTTGCCAGGGATTTCATTTTACTTGTATGTACACTCAAAACCCATGGAAGTAGCAGTCAAAAAATCAGGCAACATATTGCACTGAGAAAATCTGCTGCAAAAGACCTCTTTAAAATGTTGAAGGCAGCTTTGGTAGGATAGTGCCTAAAGCCTTTGACTGGTAACCAGAAGGCTGTAGGTTCAAGCCCACTACCAGCTCCCCAGAAGGAAGACTGGGCAATCTACTTTCATAGAGATTCCACCTCAGAAACTCAAGGAGGGGTCACTATGAGTTGCAATCAACTTGAAGGCAGTGAGTAAGTGAGAAAATGTTTAAGCAAAGATGTCACTTTGAGGACTAAGGTGAACCTGACCCAAGTCATGGTCTTTTCAGTAGCCTTATATGCATGTGAAAGCTGGACAATGAATAAGGAAGACAAAAGAAGTGATCATTTGTATTGTGGTGTTGGTGAAGAATCTTGAAATTACTATGGACTGCCAGAAGAATGAACAGATATGTCTTGGAAGAGGTACACCTGGAATGCTCCTTAACAGCAAAAATGCCAAGACTTCACTTCATGTTCTTTAGTCATGTTGTCACAAGGGACCAGACCCTGGGGAAGGATGTCATGCTTGGTAAAGTAGAGGTCAGTGAAAAAGGAGAAGACCTTCAATGAGCTGGGTTGGCACAGTTGCTCCAATGATGGCCTGAAGCATAGCAACAATTGTGATGATGGGGTAGGACCAGACAGTGTTTCATTCTGTTGTACATAGGATCACTATGAGTTGGAACTGATTTAATGGCACCTAACAATGGCAACAACAAAATCCCTCTTAAGCATAGATGCAAAAATCCTCAACACAATCCTAGTCAATAGAATCCAGCACCATATCAAATGTATACATATATCATGACCATACTAGGTATGCAAGGATGGCTCAATATTAGAACAATAATAAATGTAATCTACTACATAAATAAAAAAGAACCATATGATCGTATCAGTTGTTGCAGAAAAAGAATTTAATAAAATTGAACATCCATTCCTGATAAAAAAAAAACTTTCAGCAAAATAGGGATAGCAAGGGAATTCCTCAACTTAATTAAGGGCATATACACAAAACAAATGGCTAACATTATTCTTAACAGAGAGTGATTGAAAGCATTCCCCTTGTAAATGGGAACTAGACCTGGATGTCCTTATCACCACTCCTATTCAACATTGTATTGGAGCACCTAGCCAGGACAATAAGGCAAGAAAGGGAAATAAAAGGCATCAAGTTGGTAAGGAAGAAGTAAAATTATCCCTGGTTTCAGATGATATGATCCTATTTATAGAAAGTCCCAGAGACTCAGAAAGAAAACTACTGGAACTAAATGAAGAATTCAGCAAAGTATAAGGATACAAGATCATCATACAAAAATTAGTCATTTTACTTTACACCAACAAAGAGTAGAAAAAGAAATAAGGACTACATACAATTTATAATAGCTACCAAAGTAATAAAGTACCTAGGAGTAAACCCAACAAGAGACACAAAAGACTTATACAAAGAAAACTACAAAACACTACTGCAAGAAATTGAGACCTACATAAATAGAAGAACATACCATACTCATGGATAGGAAGACTTAACATTTTGAAAATGTCAATACTATCCAAAGTGATCTGTAGATATAATGCAATCCCTATCAAGATTCCATCAATATTTTTTAAGGAGATGAAATCTCTAATCACTAACCCTCTATGAAAGGGAAAGTAACCCTGTATAAGCAAAGCACTTCTGAAAAAGAAGAATAAAGCAGGAGGCCTCATATTTCCTGATCTCAAAACTTACTATACAGCCACAGTAGTCAAAACAGCCTGGTACTAGTTCATGACAGATATATAGACCAATGGAACAGAATTGAGAAACCAGATGTAAATCCATCCATCTATGGACAGATGATCTTCAGCAAAAGGCTTAAATCATTAAATGGGAAAAAGTCTAACAAATGATGCTGGCAAAACTGGATATTTGTTTATAGAAAAATGAAAAAGATCCTTAACTCACACCACACAAAAACTAACTCAAGATGGATCAAATACATAAATGTAAAACTATAAAGATCATCAAAGAAAAATAGTGGCAAACTTAGGGGTCCTGATTTATAGCATAAATAGACTATCAAACTTAACCCAAAATACACAAACAGCAGAAGATAAATCAAATGACTAAAAATTAAATTCTTAGGCACATCAAAATACTCCAAAAGAGTAAAAAGAGAAACTACAGATTGGGAATAAATATTTGGCAATAATGTATCTGACAAGGGAGTAATCTGTAAAATGTTGAGAAAATTTCAACACCTCAACAATAAAAAGACACACAATTCAATTTAAAAATGGGCAGAAGGCATGAACAGACACTTTACCAAAGACTTTCACCTGAAAGTTTCCAAGAAACACATGAAGAAATACTCATGATTGTTAGCCATTAAACCAAAAAACCAAACCCACTGCCACTGAGTCAATTCTGACTCATAATGACCCCCATTGGGTTTCCAAGGCTGCAAATTTTTATGGAAGCAGATTGCCTCATCTCCCTTCCACAGAACGGCTGGTAGGTTTGAACGGCCAACCTTCTGGTTAGCAGCCAAATGCCTTATCCACTATGCCACCAGAGCTCCTTTGAGAGATACAAACCAAAACAACAAGATACCATCTCACCCCAACAATAATAGTAAAGGGCAGTAAGGCAGAAAATAACAATTGCTGGTGAGGGTGTGAAGAGTAACTGCAAAATGGTGCAACTACTGTGGTGCTTCCTTAAAAATTAGAAATAGAAATAGCATTTGGTCCAGCAATCCCACTACTAAGTATATGTCCCAAAGAAAAAGAGCCAGGACATGAATAGATACACGCACACCCATGATCACTGCAGCATTATTCATAATAGCAAAGAGATGGAAACAAACAAAGTGCCAATGAATGGATGAACAAACTATGCACACAATGGAATATTATGCAACAATAAAAAATAATGAAGAATCTGTGAAAGACCTCATAACATGGATGAACCTGGAGGACATTATATTGAGTGGAAAAGTCAAAAAAGGACAACTATTATATGAGTCCACCATTATGAAAGTCAAAGTAAGGTTTACACACAGAAAGAAACATTCTTTGATGGTTCCCAAGGATGAAAGGGTAAGGGAAGAAAAATTACTAACTAGATAAAAGGCATGTATTAATTTGGGTGAAAGGAAAGATAATATACAGTAAGAGAGTGGTAAGCACAATATCACCAAGGAACAGGAAGACACAGAGAGGTGCACAAGAGTTACAGACAACAAAAGTAAATGCTATTACATACACAATCCTACATTATTAGAAATAACAAATACGGTCTCTGAGTGGATAAAGAGGCAGACAGGCAAGATGAACAGATATAAGTACACGAACAGGACTATGCCCATGACTATATATAGGTTTGGCAGGTTGTTTCTATATACATATTTGTATGTCTATATACATATTTGTATGTGCTATAAATATATACATGTATATTGTAGAGCAAACAGAACAAAATTATGAAAACCTCTTAACCATAACCAGATACCTTGAGGGAATGATTTGCTGGGCTTGGGGGCTCAGAACCATAGTCATGAGGAACAGCAAAGTCAATTGGTGTAATGTAGTCCACAAAGACTATGTTCTACATCCTACTTCACTGGGTAGCAGCTGGGATATTACGAGCTTGTGAATGACCATCTAATGTGCAACTACTGGTCTCTCCCCATCTGGAGCAAAGAAGAGTGAAGAAAATCAAAGGTACACGGTAACTAGTCCAAAGGACTAGTGGACTATGTGAACCTCATCCTCCACCCTGAGACCTGAAGAACTAGATAGTGCCCAGCTACTGCTGCTGACCCCTGTGAAAGGGATCACAATAGAATGTCCTGAATCAAATGGGTAGAAAATGTGGAACAAAACTCAAAATCATAAAAGAAGATCAGGCTTACTGGTCTGCTAGAGACTGGTGGAACCCCTGAGAGACTGTGGCCCTTAGTAATCCTGGAACTGAACTCACCCCCATGGATCAACTTTCAGCCAAACAATAGACAGGCCTATAAGGTGAACAGTAACACCACTCCTTAGAATAGTCAACCATAAGAAATTAGAAAGGCAACATTTGCCCAAGGATAAAGCTCAGAAGGCAGGAAGGGATAGGAAAGAAGGATGAATGAAAAGGATAAACATAGGAAAGAAGTGGTAAGAGTGTCGTTATCTTGTGGGGTTTGCAATCAATGTCACTATACAACATATGTATGAACTGTTGAATGGAAAACCAATTTGCTCTGTCAACTTTCACTCAAATCACAATAAAAAGTTAAAAAAAAAAAGCAAAAACTCACTGTGCTCAAGTCAGATCTGACTCATAGCCATACCTACTTGGGTTTCTAAGGCAGTATCACTACTGTTGTTGTTGTTATTTGCCATCGAGTCAGCCCCGACTCATAGCGACCCCTCCTTGGGTTTCCGAGGCAGTAT
>NW_006921729.1:5351395-5352267 GCF_000298275.1 Orycteropus afer afer
AAAAAAAAAAAAAAAGCAACAGATAAATATAAATCATTCTACCCTTATAATTATCTTGAAATATTATTTCATAAACATTTTATTCCAGGAATCTTCAATATAAGGTCCATTTACCTCAGGAATATACAAAGATTTCTGTAAGAGGTAAATAGGCACAGATAGTTCTATAAAATCAATCCGTAGGTCCTATATATGTATATTATTTCTTAAAATTAGTCTGCTCGATTCTCCTTTCCAAGCTCCCATTTAATAATCTTCCTTTTCCTAATTGACAAAAGAAAGGCTTGCCTCTTACTCATCCAGAAAATTACTATTGTAGGTTACTGCCCTTGGTGTAAAACTCCTGGAACAATTCAAAATAATGGTATCAGGTTTGACAAAGTGGAAGACTGTAGAGACTGAATTTTAAAGAAACCTTTTGCAGATCAGGGAGATAGTATTCATCACCTTTGACAAATTGAATTAAGGTGAAGGATTATTTAAAAAATAGTTTGACATTAGTGGATGTGTGATTTTTGACATGGAATCTAAGGGATTGAGTAACATTGCAATAGGAAACACTTCCTATTCCTGTATACTTATTTAGTAGTATGCATTTCCTAGAATTTTATACAAATGTGCTTTTTTTAGACTGCTTTCATTCAGTATAATGTCTTTGAAATTTATCCATGTTATTGCAAGTATCAATGTTTCATTTCTTTTTATTTAAATTTTTTTCCATTGTGATTTGGGTGAATATTTACAGAGCAAATTCAATTTCCATACAGCAGTTCACAAATACTTTGTCTCATGTCATTGACCACAGTTTACCACAATGTAACAGCTCCCCTCCCACTTCCTCCCCATAGTTACCTCTTCCCAGTGTCCATCCC
>NW_006921729.1:5358162-5375543 GCF_000298275.1 Orycteropus afer afer
TTCTTTTGGGGTCTATCCTGTTTGGGGTTTGTTGGACTTCCTGAATGGATATATTCTCATCTTTCATCATATCAGGGAAGTTCTCCTCCAGCAAATCTGATATTTTCATTCTTGGAGCCTTACACTTCTGTAGCCATATGCATACTCTCATAGTGACCTAGCACTGCTGTGAAAAAATATACCACAAGTGGGTGGTTTAAAACCCAGATATTTATATCCTTACAATTTTGGAGGCTAGAAGTCCAAATCATGGCATCAGCTCTAGGGAAGGATCTTTCCTCGTTGGTAACCCGGAAGATCCCTGGACCTTCTTGGCATCTGTGTTCCCCTTGTGTGTCTCTGTATTTACTCTGTTCTTTTATAACTCAGAAGAGATTAAGTTTGGGACACACTGACACTGATATACTGATATATCCTCCTTTATGCCAGGGCCAGCAGTGGCAGGATCCACGTAACAGGAGAGCGGAGAGGTTTCAAACAGCTAAGGGAGATGAACTTGTCTGTCAGTTTGTCATACTGTGGTGGCTTGCTTGTTGCTGTGAGGCTGGAGGCTCTTTCACTGGTGTTTCAAATGCCAGCAGGGTTGCACATGATGCACAGGTTTCAATGCAGCTCATAGACTGAGACAGACTTAGAAGAAAGAAGAGGTCATCTACTTCTCAAAGAATTGGCCAGGGAAAACCTTATAAATAGCAGAGAAACACTGTCTGATACATTCCTGGACAACTTTATCAATAGCCAGGAAACATTGTCTGATACAGTGTAGGAAAATGAGCCCCTTAGGTCTGAAGGTGCTCAGAATATGACTGGGAAAGAGCTGCTTCATCAGAGTAGAACGAACCTTAATGATATGGATAAAGTAAAGCTTTTGGGGCCTCCATTTGCTGACGTGGCAAGACTCAAATTGAGAAAATGCAAACATCCATTAATAATCAGAACATGCAATGTACAAAGTATGAATCTAGGAAAATTAGAAGTTGTCAAAAATGAAATGGAACACATAAAGATTGATATCCTAAGCATTAGTGAGCTGAAATGGACTGGTTTTGGCCATTTTGAATCAGACACCCATATGATTTACTATGCCAGGAATGACTAATTGAAGAGGAATGGCACCACATTCATCATCACAAAGGATGTTTCAAGATCTATCCTGAAGTACAATGCTGTCAGTGATAGGATAATATCCATAGACCTACAAGGAAGACCAGTTAATACAACTATTATTCAAACTTATGCACCAACCACCAAAGCCAAAGATGAGGAAATTGACGATTTTTATCAACTTCAGCAGTCTGAAATTGACTGAACGTGCAATTAAGATGTGCTAATTATCATTGGTGACTGGAATGCAAAAGTTGGAAACAAAGAAGAATCACCGGTAGTTGGAAAATTTGGCCTTGGTGACAGAAATAAGGCTGGAGATCACATGATAGAATTTTGCAAGACCAATCACTTATTCATTACAAATACATTTTTTCAACAACACAAATGGCAGCTATACAAGTGGACTTCACCAGATGGAGTACAAAGGAATCAGATTGACTACATCTGTGGCAAGAAGCAAAGGAAAACCTCAATATCTTCTAAAACAAGGCCAGGAGCTGATTGCGGAATAGACCATCAATTGCTCATATGCAAGTTCAACTTGAAATTGAAGACAATTAAAACAAGTCCACAAGAGCCAAAATATGACCTTGATTATATCCCTCCTGAATTTAGAGACCATCTAAAAAATAAATTTAATGTGTTGAACACCAGTGACTGAAAACCAGATGAACTGTGGGATGATATCAAGAACATTGTCCATGAAGAAAGCAAAAAGTCATTAAAAAGTCAGGAAAGGAAGAAAAGACCAAAATGGATGTCAGATGAGATTCTGAAACTTGTCCTTGAGTGGAGAGTAGCTAAAGCAAATGGAAGAAATGACAAGATAAAAGAGTTGAACAGAAGATTTCAAAAAGCAGCTCAAAAATACAAAGTCAGTTATTCTAATGAAATGTGCAAAGACCTGGAGTTAGAAAGCCAAAAGGGAAGAACATGCTCAGCATTTCTCAAGCTGAAAGAACTGAAGAAAAAAATTCAAGCCTTGAGTTTCAATATTGAAAGATTCTATGGGCAAAATATTGAATGATGCAGGAAACATCAAAAGAAGATGGAGGGAATACACAGAGTCACTGTACCAAAAGGAATTTATCAATGTTCATCCATTTCAGGAAGTGGCATATGATTAAAAACCAATGGTATTGAATGAAGGATTTGAAGCTGCACTGAAGGAAGTGCCAAAAAACAAGTCTCCAGGAATTGACGGAATACCCATTCAGATGTTTCAACAAATGGATGC
The DNA here is from genome assembly GCF_000298275.1 of Orycteropus afer afer. Classification (NCBI taxonomy): domain Eukaryota; kingdom Metazoa; phylum Chordata; class Mammalia; order Tubulidentata; family Orycteropodidae; genus Orycteropus; species Orycteropus afer. Next base: position 5,360,507 of record NW_006921729.1, read on the forward strand.
CCCATGGAAGGAACTCGCTCAGTTATGCCAAGAGATTTGGAAGACAGCTACCTGGGCAACTGACTAGAAGAGATCCATATTTGTACCCATTCCAAAGAAAGGTGATCCCACAGAAGGCGGAAATTATTGAACAATATCATTAATATCGCACACAAGTGAAATCTTACTGAAGATAATTCAGAAACAGTTGCAGCAGTATATTGACAGAGAACTTCCAGAAATGCAAGCTGGATTCAGGAGAGGATGTGGAACAAGGGATATCATTGCTAATATCAGATGGATCTTGGCTCAAAGCAAAGAATACCAGAAAGATGTTTACTTGTGTTTTATCGACTATGCAAGGCATTTGATTGTGTGTATCATAACAAAATATGGCTAACATGGAGAAGAATGGGAATTCCAGAACACTTAATTGTACTCATGAGGAACCTCTATGTAGACCAGGAGGCTGTCATTCGAACAGAACAAGGAAACACTACATGGTTTAAAATCAGGAAGGGAATATGTCAAGGTTGTATCCTTTCACCATACTTATTCAATCTGTATGCTGAGCAAATAATCTGAGAAGCTGGACTATATAAAGAAGAACATGGCTTCAAGATTTGAAGAAGAATCATTAACAACCTGCAATATGCTGATTACACAACTTTGCTTGCTGAAAGTGAGGATGACTTGAAGCACTTACTGATGAAGATTGAAGAGTACAGTCTGCAATATGGATTATATCTCAATATAAAGAAAACAAAAATCCTCACAACTGGACCAATAAGCAGCATCACAATAAATGGAGAAAAGATTGAAATTGTCAAACACTTAATATTGTTTGGTTCTACAATCAATGCCAATGGAAGAAGCAGTCAGGACATCAGATAATGCATGTTGTTGTTGTCGTTATGTGCCATCAAGTCAGACCCAACTCATAGAGACCTCTGGTTGGGTTTCCAAGGCAGTATCATTATGAAAGTAGATTGCCCCATCTTCCTTCCGAGGAGTGGCTGCTGGGTTTAAACTGCCCACCTTTTCTGGTTAGCAGTCAAGTGCCTCAGCACTGGGCAGATTGGCTGCAAAAGACTTCTTTCAAGTGCTAAAAAGCAAAGATGTCTCCTGAGGACTCAGGTGTGCCTTACACAAGCCATGGTATTTTCAATCACCTTATGTGCATGTGAGAGCTGGACAATGAATAAGGAAGACCGAAGAAGAGTGGATGCTTTTGAGTTGTGGTGCTGGTGAAGAATGCTGAAAGTACCATCCACTGCTAAAAGAACTAACAAATCTATCCTGGAAGATGTGCAACCAGAATGCTCCTTGGAAGCTTCCAAGGAGATGAAGCTAGAATGGCCAGACTTTGTCCATCTAGTTTGGTCACGTTATCAGAAGGGACCATTCCCTGGAGAAAGATGCCATGCTTCGTAAGGTGGAGGGTCAACGAAAGAGGGGAAGGCCCTCAACGAGATGGATTGACACAGTGGTTGCTGAGGCGATAGGCTCAGGTATAGCAAGGATCATAGTGCTGGCGCGGGACTGGGTGGTGTTTCATTCTGCTGTTCATAGGGTCGCTATGAGTCAGAAATGACTTGACTGCACCTAACAACAACAATCTCCTTCATGTAATAAAAGAAATCCTTATTTCCAAACAAAATCACATGCACAGGTACAAGGCCCAGGACTTTAATATATGTTTTGAGGGGGCACAATTCAATCCATAACACATACTATACATGTCTCTGTGTGTATAAACACATTTGTCTCAGTACATGTTTTAATTTATTCTCACTAATTATTCTTAAAAGCGAGCTCTGGTAGCGTAGTGCCTAAGGCACTTGACTGCTAATCAGAAGGTTGGTGGTTCAAAGCCACCAGCCACTCCTCAGAAGGAAGGTTGGGCAATCTACTTCTGTAGTGACACTGCCTCGGAAACCCAAGGAGGGGTTGCTATTGCATCCAACTCGATGGCACATAACAACAACAACAGCAACATTCTTTAAAATGGAATCAATAATTCTAGAAATGAAGGCAAAGCCCTAGGTCCTACATTCTCATCAGATGTGGAGGGCTTCCTACTTACACCTGAGCCCTCAGGGGGTTCAAGCACAGGCCACAACCTTCCCATGCCCATTAGTGGGCACAGCAGCCTTGGTGCTGTGGGTCATTCAGTAGCTGGCTTGGGTCCCTGCCAAGGTAGCAGCCAAGCTCCAGAACAGAGCAGCCAGCACATCTGTGTGCTTCCAAAGAAGTTTTGGCTCTGTCACCATAGGAAGCCTCAAAGTGGATCTGGAGCAATTTGCAATTAGACATTCTCATTTGCATTTTTCTCACTAACAACTATTTAGAGAAGGGCTTTAGATGTACTGGCTGATAAATCTGGGAACTGGGTCTGCTTCTATCCATAGACCTGCAGGCAAAGGGATTTCAGCCGAGCAAAGTATTTATTAAGTTTAAATACTTAAGGGAAAACACAAAGTAGATATTTCATCTGTGATTTTTTTAGAGTAGTGCTATTTTATCTGCTTGCATAACTGCTTACCATAGCAGATAATGAATTCCTCTGCATGTTAACTGAGTGATTTTAGACAAAGCGCCCAACCTGTCTAAATCTCAGTTTATCTTTGGGATAAGAATATATTCTTCTTAGGATTGCTGTGTGGACTATATGAGGTAAACTTTACATTCTAGTGGAGGAGGGAGGCAGCAAGCAAATGATTTTATCATTAAGTGTTTGACATTGTGATAAATAAAAGGAAATATTCAGTACTATGAGAGTGACTAATGGGGAGGTGAGCTGGTCTAGGGTATAAGGCAGGCTTTCTTTCTTAGGGGATATGTATTAAAGGATGATGTCATTATTATATCAAGTTAGGAAAAGACAAAGTGAAGGTCTTGAGATTACTGCAAATGTTTAGACTTGTAATGCATTGGTTTGGGTAAGGGAAGTAGAAAAGATCCCATGGCTATTAATAGATGCTTTCTTGTTCTCTTTTAATGTTATTAAATATTCTTGGAGAATAGCTAAAACAGATGGAAGAAATGACAAGATAAAAGAACTGAAAAGAAGATTTCAAAAGGCAGTTCAAGAAGACAAAGTAAAGAATTATAATGAAAGATGCAAACCCTGGAGTTAGAAAACCAAAAGGGAAGAGCATGCTCAGCATTTCTCAAGCTGAAAGAACTGAAGAAAAAAATTGAAGTCTTGAGTTGCAATATTGAAAGATTCTATGGGCAAAATCTTGAATGATTTAGGAAACATCAAAAGAAGATGGAAAGAATAGAGTCACTACACCAAAAAGGATTGGTGGATGTTCATCTATTTCAGGAGGTGGCATAGGATCAAAAACCAGTGGTAATAAAGGAAGAAGTCGAAGCTGCACTGAAGGAATTGGTGAAAAACAAAACTCCAGGGAAACACAAAAGACAGGCATAAGAGCTGAACATTTGCATTAGATAGATACACTCATTGAATATATCAATCATGGGAGAACAGAAAGGCAGTGTGTGCACAGGAAGACAGCTCAGGAGGCAGGAGTGCATGGGAGGGAAGGACACAGGGAAAAGCTGGCTATAGGGAGGAAGAGGGAGGAGAGCTGTTGCATTGTGGGAGATTGCAGTCAATGTCATAAGACAAAGTGTATGTGAACTGCTGTATGGAAGCTGAATTTGATCTGTAAACTTTCACCCAAATCACAATAAATTAAAAAAAAAAAAAACAAGGCTCCAGGAATTGATAGAATACCATTGAGATGTTTCAACTAATGGATTTCATGAGGTACTTACTGATCTGTGCCAAGAAATTTGGAAGATAGCTATCTGGCCAACTGACTAGAAGAGATCCATATTTGTACCCATTCAAAGAAAGGCGATCCCACAGAATATGGAATCAATATCATCAATATCACACACAAGTAAAATCTTGCTGAAGATAACTCAAAAATGGTTGCAGCAGTATATTGACAGAGAAATTCCAGAAATGCAAACTGGATTCAGAAGAAGATGTGGAACAAGGGATATCATTGCTGATGTCAGATGGATCTTGGCTTAAAGCAAAGAATATCAGAAAGATGTTTACTTGTTTTATTGACTATGTGAAAGCATTTGATTGTGTGGATCGTAACAAGTTATGGCTAACATTGAGAAGAATGGGCATTCTAGTCACTTAAGTTGTACTCATAAGGAACCTGTACATAGACCAAGAGGCTGTCATTTGAGCAGAACAAGGGGATACTGCATGGTTTAAAATCAGGAAGGGAGCACATCAGGGTCGTATCCTTTCACCGAACTTGTTCAATCTGTATGCTGAGCAAATAATCTGAGAAGCTGGACTATATAAAGAAGAATGTGGCATCAGGATTGGAGGAAGACTCATTAACCACCTGTGATATGCAGATGGCACAACCTTGCTGAAAGTGAAGATGACTTGAAGTACTTACTGATGAAGATTGAAGAGTACAGTCTGTAGTATGGATTACACCTCAACAAAAAGAAAACAAAAATCCTTACAACTGGAATAATAAGCAGCATCATGATAAATGGAGAAAAGATTGAAGTTGTCAAAGATTTCATGTTATTTGGATCCAAAATCAACACCAATGGAAGTAGCAGTCAAGAAATAAAAAGATGTATTGCACTGGGCAAATCTACTGCAGAAGACCTCCTTCAACTGCTGAAGAGCAGAAATGTCTCTTTGAAGAATAAGGTTGCACCTACCCCAAGCCAAGGTGTTTTCAATTGCTTCATATGCACGTAAAAGCTGGTCAATGAATAGGGAGGACTGAAGAAAAGTGATGCTTTTGAGTTGTGCTGTTGGTAAAGAATACTGAAAGTACTGTGGACTGCAAAGAGAACTAACAAATCTGTCCTGGAGGAAGTGCAGCTGGAATCCTTCTTGGAAGCAAGAATGGCCAACATTGTCTCACCTACTTTGGTCATGTTGTCAGAAGGGACCATTCCCTGGAGAAAGACATCATGCTTTGTAAAGTCAAGGGTCATCAAAAAAGAGGAAGATCCTCAATGATGGATTGACACAATGGGTGCAACAACGGGCTCAGGTATGAGGCTGGCACAAAACCAGTCAGTGTTTTGTTCTGTTTTATGTCGGGTTACTATGAGTTGGAGCTGCCTCAATGGCACCTAACAACAACAAATATTCTTGAGTGAGCAAAATAAAAGAATTGCATAAATCAGTAGTGGGATCCTACTTTTAGTGCAGAGTTTGTCAGCAGTGACACTGTGAGTATTTTAGGTCAGATATTTCTTTGTTTGGGGATCATACAGTGCATTATAGAATGTTTCCCAGCATCCCTGGCCTCTATCTACTAGATGCCTGCAGTACCACTCCATGTCTATTAACAACCAAACATGTCTGCAGATACTGTCAAAAGTCTCTTGGGGAAAAATCACCCCAATGGAGAACTACAGTTTTAGTGACTCACATAGTATTTAAATCACATAATCTCTTTTGACCTCAAAGGTGGTAGACTGTTTACTATTTGTTTATTTACCTGAAATATTATTTATTTACCTGAAATACTCCAGGTGTATTGAAATACTCCATGTACACTGGAGCATTTCAGGTAAATAATAGTCTGCCCCCTTTGAGGTCAAGAGAGAATATTTAAAAACAAACAGGTAAAATAAAATCAGCCTGAGCCTTGCTCAGAATCTGGGGTGGTTCATTTGGCCTATTAAATTCTGCCTGCCTGAATGACTTCCTGATATCTGACTGCTGGGTTATTCTATTATGCACTTGATTAAGCTAAAACTTGGTTTCCCAAAACCCCTTCCCTGAGTGGCTCCAGATAGAATTGGCCAAAACAAGAACATGCATGCAACATGAGAGATAGACATAAAGCAATAGCCATTACTCTCTGAAGGGCTTTGAAATCTGATACAGTGATGGATGGATGCAGAGATGCATGGCCGGCTCCAGCTTATTTTCATTCTCTTCCACTCCTTGTCCAACAGCTCATCACCAAAAATTTGGCCTTGGACACACACACATAGTAGCCTCACAGAGGTAACCACTTTCTCTCTGTGACAGTCCTTCCTAGGTAACTAGGTGTACTTGGTTTCTCATATTTCATTGCAACCTCTGACTTATCCCCCCTGTACTTCAGGAGATCTAGTTAGGAGTTCTTTTCTGACCCAATGACTCCCTGTTCCAGAACTTCACTTCCCCAGCTCCTATCATAATTAAGTAATGTCCAATTTCTTTAATAAATCCAATACTCCACTCCATACCATACTTCATAGCTGAGTGATGGTACCCTGACTGATAACCTTGGCCCTATCTGTTGGTTTTCCCCAGAGCTACAGTTTCAGAAGCCACTGATATCCAAGCCATTAGCAGTCCTGTCCATCCCAAGGCAAGACACTTGGGGCATGGATCTTCACCCTGGATCAGAAGTTGAGAGGATCAGGGGTAAGCAGTCACCTTCCATTCTAATTCACTGGATACTAATACATTTGTCTCTACTGTAAGAGCCTGGCTGTCCCAAGAGTTGTTTCTTTTGCCTGCACTAAAGATTGTAGAATAGAAGGAAATTAATTCTTTCGATTGCTGAAAGAGTTGTTTCTTGCTCTTCCAGTCCAGGTTTAAGATTTAAGAAATGGTGGTAAAGTTAACAGATCAGGGTCCATTTGGGTAACTGGGCATACCAGCTGAAGTACAAAACCACATATCAACCTAGTGATTCGATGTGTCTTAGTTTGGGTTCCCAGGAGCAGAACAGAGACAAGCATTTGAGGCAAGTTCAATTAAGAGGTGATCTCAATAAACAAGGGAGACATATGAGTAAGTGAGGCAGAGCTGGGAAAGCAGCCAATAAGGAGTTTGTTATCAAGCAAGAAGTGACTACTGTGGATAACTGAACCTCAATCCCACTGGGGAATTCTGGGGGAAAAAAAAAACCAAACCCACTGCCGTCAAGTTGGGTCTGATTCATAGCGACCCTTCCTTGGGTTTCCAAGGCATTATCACTACAGAAGTCCAATCTTCCTTCCAAGGAGTGACTGGTGGGTTTGAACAACCAGCCTTCTGGTAAGCAGTCATATGCATTAAGCACTACGCCACCAGAGCTCCCCAGGGAATTCTGGAAGCCAGTATAAAATGTGCTGAATTATCTCACAGGGGGTCGATGGTGGAAGGGTTTCTAATTAATTTTTGAGCACTTCCAACCTGTTCTGCATACAGGCAGAGGACCCCAGTTGCCAGAGATGCTGACAGTTAGAAGCCAGCCAGCATGCATTAAAATGGCAAAGCCCAGGGGACTATGGGTGTTGGACACTGAGGGCACTTGTTACTCACTGTTACCCCAGGTTTTGTGCATAAGTAGCACTCCTGGATGTAGACTTTAGCCCATTAGGAAAAGTGACCTCACATCCTAATGATCAACCTAATGGTCATCCTATTGATCAATCAAGAGCATAAAGGAACATCATAGAAAAATGGTCCCCTAATTCACTTCCCTATAATGTGGGAGATTTCATAATATGGATGAAGGGATTACAAGAATTTCACTGCATGTTCCTCTCCTGCTGGCAATGCCTTTTGCTTGTGAGAGTCTTTCATGCTAAAGGGATGAAATGGGCCAGGATAGGGCCCAGAGGAGCTAGCTGGCAGTTCAACTCTGGCCCCTGAGTGCTGGCTATGGCTGAGCCTTTAATGGAGGAGAGTCAAGGGTCTTGAAAGTATCTATATGCATAGGCTTGTTCTCTGGCATTGTAATGTATGTAGGTATCCAAGGAAAAGATCAAGCTAAGATACAAATGCACCTATGATTGAAGTGTCACTTGTCATGGAGCTCAAGGGCTCAAGAAAGAGAAAGAGAGAGGGAGATAAAGATGAAGAAAGAAAAAGAAGGAAAAGAGAGAGAAAGAGTGGAGATGGATCACAATACCTCCTACTGCCCAGCCCACAAGTTGGTATCATCTAAATTTAGAGATGAAATCTCCAAAGCACAGAGAGGTTAAATGACTCTCCTAAGGAGCTCTGGTAGCATAGTGGCTAAAACACTTGATTGCTAACCAGAAGGCTGGCGGTTCAAACCCACCAGCCACTCCTCAGAAGGAAGGTTGGGCAATCCTACTTCTGTAGTGATACTGCCTCGGAAACCCAAGGAGGGGTCGCTATGAGTCGGGGCCGACTCGACGGCACATAACAACAACAACAACAACAACAACAACAAGGTCACTTAGTCAGTAGCAAAGCTCACATTCAAATCCAGGTCTGACTTATTCCCAAATCAGTACTTGTTCCACTTTGCAATCTAACAAAAGCATTATACTTGGCAGGCACGTGGGGGATGCAGGTCCCTACTGAGATGAGAACTCAATAATAAATACCACTGCCCAAGTATGTTGTTTTTATGTGCTGTCGAGTCAGATTTGACTCATAGCGACCCCTCCTTGGGTTGCCAAGGTAGTATCACTACGGAAATAGATTGCCCAACCTTTCTTCTGAGGAGTGGCTGGTGAGTTTGAACCGCCAGCCTTCTGGTTAGCAGTCAAATGCTTTAGGCACTATGCTACCAAGTACATCTACCATCTATTTATCTACTTTATTAATAACTGAAAAATAATATTTGAGAAATTATGTGATACACTATCTATCACCACCAACAATTGTCATTGAGTTGACACTGACTCATGCGATGTCATGTGTGTCAGAATAGAACTGTGTTCCATAGGTTTCAATGGCTGATTTTTTGGAAGTTGATTCCCATGACCTCCTTTTGCTAAATACTATACATGCCATTTAATCTTGAGAGTAATAGTTCTCAACCTTAGAATCACCTGGGGAGCTTTTAAACATGGACATCTGAGTCTCACCCTGCATCAATTATATTAGACTCTCTTAAGGATGGAACAGTAGCATCAGTACATTTTGAAACTTAGCAGGTGATTGTAATGAACAACCAAGTTTGAGAACCATTGCCTTGAACAGTGGTTCTCAAACTTTAATGTGCATCAGAATTTCCTGGAGCACTTTATAAAATAGATTTCTGGGCCTCACCTCCAAAATTTCTGATTCAGTACATATGATGTTGGGTCTGTTAATCTGCATTTGTAGTGTGGCCCCAAGTGATACTGAGGCTGCTGATCTGAGCACTTTAATTTGAGAATCATGGAGTTAGAACAACTACGAGGTTGGTGTTACACATTCCCATTTTACATGTGAATAAACAGTCTTGGTCGGGACATTAGACCACATATAGCACTGGGCAAGTCGGCTACAAAGGACCTCTTTCAAGTGCTGAGAAGCAAAGATGTCTCCTTGAGGACTAAGGTGCACCTGACACAAGCCATGATATTTTCAATCGCCTCATATGCATGTGACAGCTGGACAATGAATAAGGATGACCGAAGAGGAGTTGATGCTTTTGAGTTATGGTGCTGGTGAAGAATGCTGAAAGTACCATGGACTGCTAAAAGAACTAACAGGTCTGTCCCGGAGGCAGTGCAGCCGAAATGCTCCTTGGAAGCAAGAATGGCCAGACTTCGTCTCGCCGACTTTAGTCATGTTGTCAGAAGGAACCATTCTCTGGAGAAGAGTGTCATGCTTGGTAAGGTGGAGGGTGGACGAAGGAGGGAAAGGCCTTCAATGAGATGGATTGACACAGTGGCTGGGATGATGGGCTAAAGTATAGCAAGAATCACGGAGCTGGTGCGGGATCAGGCAGTGTTTCATTCTGCTGTGCTTGGGGTCGCTATGAGTTGGAAACAACTTGATGGCACCTAACAACAACAACAACAAACAGTCTTGGTGATTGTCAAGCAGAACTTGCACTCAGGTCTTTGTTGCACTCAGGTCTTACATTCTTAAATTCTCCGCTCTGTTTACTTCATCTTGCACATGAGTTGATCAGGCCTGATTTTGCCATATGCATCACTAAAAAGCAGTTACCACCTATTTCTCACATTGTATAAAAGTCTGCCTTGTGGTCTGCCTTAAGTCAGTTTCAAATTATTGTTGCTAGAAAGAAGAGGCATTAAAGATTGCAAAGGTAATTTATCCATTAATCATTAATCAAGATAACATTAATTGCTCAAATCTTCTTTATGAAGGACTGCTAATGCATAAGGACACTTTATCCAAGACAACGTCAAAGTGCCTTCCCCCAGGGCCTGAGCTCACAGAATGAAGGCCCTTCTGAATAAACGTGCTCATTTGAATGGGCTCAGCCTCTCCCTACAGCTTGCCTACGTAGCTGATGCTCTTAAAAAAAACACAATTCCTGTTCCAGCTTGGAACTACTACTTCTTTTTTATTTTTTTATTGTGATTTAGGTGAAAGTTTACAGAGCAAATTCATTTTCCATACAGCAGTTCATACACATTTTGTTTCATGGCATTGACTGCAGTTCCCACAATGTAACAGCTCTCTTCCAACTTCTTCCCCCTAGTTACCTCTTCCCTGTATCCTTCCCTCATATGCATGCCTGCCTGCCTCCCCCTCCCCATTTCCCTATGCAAACACTGCCCTTCTGTTTTCCCGCTATTGATTGCTCCAAAAAGTGTATCTACCTGTTGTAAATGTTCACTCCATATGCCTGTCTCTTGTTTGTCTCACAGGAGTGAGTTTAGTTCCTGACCTGGAGGGTAACTAGGGGCTATAGTCTCAGGGGTCTCACCAGGCTTTATCAGACCAGCAAACCTGCTCTTTTTTTTTTTTTTTTTAATGATTTTGAGTTTTGTTCCACATTGTTCTCCCATTCTGTCCAGGATCTCCTACACAGATCCCCCTCTGAGTGATTAACAGTGTTAGCTGGGCACCATCTAGTTCTGCTCTCATGGTCATATAGGCTGAGGATGGCACAGTCCACTAGTGTCTTAGACAAATTGTTTCGATGTGTTTTTGGTTTTCTTCATTTTTCTTGCTCTAAACAAGAAGAGACCCATCATTGCATCTAGATGGCTGCTTGCAAGCTTTTAAGATCCCAGTCGTTACTCACCAAAGTAGGATGTAGAACAATATTTTTGTGTAGTATGTTATGCCAATTGAGCTTGATGACCAGGTGGGAACTACTATTTGAAGTGCCTCAGATGTTAGCCCATTCCACTAGGATGTTACGCCCTTTCCATCAATGCCTCTAGCCAATCACTGATGGCTACAAAGTGCAAAAGGCCATCCTTTGCCTCAAGGAAGGTACAACTCTGTGATGTAAATTCATTCTCCAGAGCTTCTTGTGAGACCAGGCTGACATCAACTGTCCTGATGAAGAAGGGCTTTAGCTATGTGGAATTCTGGAATGACTTCCAAGGCCAATTTAGTACCATTGTCAAAGTCAGAAGTTAAAGTTTAAGGCCAACATAAGCAAAATTATTATAAGTTCAATTTCCCCCAGCACTTTTTTTATTGCCGTGGGGGTGAGTTTCAAGATCTCAAGCACCCAAGTAACTGCACTTGCAATTTAATCCATTTAATTTTAATTTTCCATATTCCTTCTAAGATAGGCTGAGGGCCTCCAAGATTCTTTGAGGAGGCTGGGTGTCTTAGGTAGCTAGTGCTGTTGTAACAGAAATACCACATGGGACAGCTTTGTTTGTTGTTGTTATTGTTGTTAGGTACCGTAGAGTCAGTTCTGACTCATAAGAATCCCATGGAGAACAGAACGAAACACTGCTCAGTCCTGTGCGATCTTTGCAATTGTTGCTGTGCTTGAGCCCATTGTCGTAGCTGCTGTGTCAGTCCTGTCATTGAGAGTTTTCCTCTTCTTCAGTGACCCTCTACTTTACCAAGCATGTTGTCCTTTGCCAGGGACTGGTCCTTCCTGTCCAGTCCAATGTCCAAAAATGTCCAAAATATGCAAGACGGAGTATCACCATCTTCACTTCTAAGGAACATTTTGGCTGTAGTTCTTCCAAGACAAATTTTTTTGTTCTTCTGATAATCTGTTGTATATTCAGTATTGTTTGCCAACACAAAATTCAAAATTATCATTTCTTCTTTTGTCTTCTTTATTCATTGTCAAGCTTTCATGTGCATATGGGGCAATCAAAATACCATGGTTTCAGGTTTCCAAGGCTGTAAATCTTTATGGACTGTTACATCTTTCTCCTTCAGAGTGGCTGGTGAGTTCAAACCACCAACCTTTCAGTTAGCAGCCAAGTGCTTAATCATTGTGCCACCAGGGCTCCTGAAAGGGACAATAATCAGGACCTTAAAAATACAATGCCTGGAGCTTGGGAAGCATTCTAATGTAATTGTGCAGAAAAAAAATAAAGACCGATACTTCTCTCCAAATAGATGACAATGCAAAAAAAGTGTAGTAATTCTTAAATCCTTTTTGGTCCAAAGAAAGACCCATGTAGTCGCTCATTAAAGCAAGAAGTAACAACCTGCACAGAAATAAACAAGACTGACATCAGTCATTCTTCACGATAATAACTGGTCACATTCAGAGATAGCATTTTGCATAGCAAAAGTTTGTTACAAGAAATAAAATTGGAATAACTTGGGAATAGAAATCTGTTTAACAAAACTGATAACCTGTAAGTAGATATTGTTGTGTGTCATCAAGTTAATTCCAACTCATAATGACTTTATAGGACAGAAAAGAACTGCCCTATAAGTTTTACTAGTCTGCAATCTTCTTGAGATTGTATTGCCAGGTCTTTTCTCTCACCAAGCTGCTGGTGGGTTCAAACCACTGACCTTTCTGTTAGCAGCCGACTGCTTAGCCATTGCACCACTAGGGTTCCTTTTAAGTAGATAATAATGTGGCATTATTATGATATGCAGGAATTAGGGTTTTCAAGTATATTTTTCCAGTTGAATTAAAAATCTTTCATTTCTATTAATAATCATGAAAAGTTATTATTGAAATATAATAGTTACAAGCAAAACAAAAACTTGCATAAAATTTATTTATTTATTTAGTGAACTGAAGGTCTGGGCATTTTATTGTATATAAATTATATCTAATTTTTTCTTTGGTTGTGATTTGGGTGAAAGCTTACAGAGCGAATTCATTTTCCATACAGCTGTGCATGCACATTTTGCTTCAGGACATTGACTGCAATTCCTGTAATCTAATAGCTCTCTTCCCACCTCATCCCCATGGTTACCTTTTCTCTGTGTCCCTCTTTCTTACGCATTCCTACCCTCTGAGCTATCTCCCTGTACAAATACTGACTTCCTGACTACCCATGTGTTGATTGTTCTAAGGAGTGTACCTACTTAGTATATATGTTCTCCTTATACACCTCTCTATTCACTGGAGGCCACAAGAGTGAGTTCAATTCCAGGCCCAAAGAGTCACTAGGGACCACAGACTCAGGAGTTTCACCAGTCTCTATCAGACCAGGAAGCCTGGTCTTTGTTGTAATTTTGAGTTTGGTTCCATATTTCTTCCACACACACTCTATCCAGAATCTCCCATTTTGACCCCTTTCCAAGTGGTTGACAGTGGTAGCCAGGCACCTTCTGGTTCTTCTGGTCTCAAGATCATGTAGCCTGAGCTTCACATAGTCCACTAGTCCCTTGGACTAATTGTTTTCATGTATCTTTAGTTTTCTTCATTCTTCTTTGCTCTGGATGAGGAGAGACCAATTGTTGTATCTAGATGGCAGTTTGTAAGCTTTTAATACACTAGTTGCTACTCAGCAAAGTAGGATGTAGAACAGTGTTTCTGTGTAGTATGTTATGCAGTTGAGCTTGATGTCCCCACAACCATGGTCCCGAGCCCGTAAGTCCAGTGACTCATTCTCTTGGGTTGTTTGACTGTGACTAAGACATTACCATCACTTTGACCCATTATCTCTATTGTATATGTGGAAATTCTTGTTGCGCATACAAATACATATGTAGAAATATCATCTGTCAAACACTTATGGTCATGGGTATATTCCCTTTTGCCTCCACATACCTGATCATTTAGCCTGTCTACATATGTATCTGTTCGTAAATTAACATTTGTTATTACTGATAAGGCTGTATTGTGTATATCTTTATTTTTGTTGTCTGTACCTCTTCTGTGCCTCTCTGAATCTTCCTTTTCCTTAGTGTTATTGTGTTAGTCACATGCTTTTGGTACATTGCCTTTCCCTTCACCCAAGTTGATACTTGTCTCTTATCTAGCAATTTTCTCTTACCTCTTCACTCATCCCTGCTAGCAAACAAAGAAAATATCCTTCCACATGTAAACCCTTCCTTGGCTTTTTACAATAGTGGACTAACATAATAGTTGTCCTTCTGTGATTGACTTATTCTCTCAGTGTAATGTCCACATTCTGTGGTATTTTGCAGATTCTACATTATTCTTTAGTGATGTATAGTATTCTATTGAGGAGTTCTGGTGGCGTAGCACCTAAAGCATTTGACTGCTAACCAGAAGTCTGGTGATTCAAACCCACTAGCCACTCCTTGGAAGGAAGGTTTGGCAATCTACTTTTGTAGTGATACTGCCTCGGAAACCCAAGGAGGGGCCACTTTGAGTCAGATCCAACTCGATGGAAGTGAGTTTGGTTTTTTGGTGGTTGATGGGTACTTAGGTTGTTTCCATCTCTTTGCTATTGTAAATAGTGCTGTGATGAACATACGTGTGCATGTATCTGTCCGTGTCCTGGCTTTCACTTCTGTAGGATATATACCTAGTAACAGAATTTCTGGATTAAATGATATTTCTAATTTCAACTTTTTAAGGACTCACCATACTGATTTCCACAGTAGTTGTATCATTTTACAGTGCTACCAGCAGTGTATGAGAGTTCCAATCTCTCTACATCTTCATCAGCATTTGTTATTGTTTGTGTTGTTGAATTTTGCTGTTAGTGCTGGGGTGAGATGGTATCTCATTGTTGTTTTGATTTGCATTTGTCTAATGGCTAATGATCTTGAACATTCCTTCATGTGTTTGTTGGCCTCCTGAATATCTTCTTTGGTGAAGTATGTGTTCTTGTCTTCTGCCCATTTTTTAATTGGATTGTTTATCTTTTTGATGTTGAGGTACTGGAGTTTTCTATAAATTTTAGAAGCAAAACCCTTGTCAGATATGTCTTTGCCGATTTTGTTTCCCAACCTGTAGGTTTTGTTTTTATTCTTTTG
>NW_006921729.1:5377014-5385155 GCF_000298275.1 Orycteropus afer afer
AGAGCCTGGTGGAACCACTGAGACTATGGTCCCTAGCTGCCCTTCAGGTCTGGAATTGAACCCACTCCTGTGGCTTCCAGCCAAACAAAAGGCAGGCATATGAGCTGAACATTTATATTAGGTAGATACACTCCTTGGAGAGATCAATCTTGGGAGAATAGAAGGGCTGTGTACACATAGGGAGACAGCTCAGGGGACAGGAGTGCATGGGAGGGAAGGACACAAGGAAAAGGTAGCTATTAGGAGGAAGTGGGAGGAAAGCTGTTGCATTGTAGGAGATTGCAGTCAATGTCATGAGACCAAGTGTATGTGAACTGCTATATGGAAGATGAATTTGCTCTGTAAACTTTCATCCAAATCACAATAATTTTTTTTTTTTTTTAAAAAAAAAGAAGAATGCTGATGGAATCTAGATTGGGATTACATTGAATGTATAGATTGCTGTGGGTAGCATTGACTTTTTCACAATGTTCAGTATTCCTATCTATGAGCATGGTATATTCTTCTACTTATATAGGTCTCTTATAGTTTCTCATAGGAGCTCTGGTAGCATAGTGGCTAAAGCACTTGACTGCTAACCAGAAGGCTGGCGGTTCAAACCCACCAGCCACTCCTCGGAAGGAAAGGTTGGGCAATCCTACTTCCATAGTGATACTGCCTCGGAAACCCAAGGAGGGGTCGCTATGAGTCGGAGCCGACTCGACGGCACATAACAACAACAACATTGCAAATGGTATCGATTTCCTTATTTCTTTTTCAGCAGTCTCTTTTCTGGTGTAGAGGAATCCAACTGATTTTTTATATGATGATCTTGTATCCTCCCACTGTGCTAAATCTTTCAATTAGTTCCAGTAGTTTTCTTGCTGAGTCTCTTGGGTTATCTATGTATAAGATCTTATCCTCTGCAAATAGGGATAGTTTTACTTCTTCCTTACCAATTTGGATGCCTTTTATTTCCCTTTCTGGACTTATTGCCCTGGCTAGGACTTCCAATAAAATACTGAATAGAAGTGGCAATAGAGGGCATCCTTGTCTGGTTCCTGTTCGCAAGGGGAATGCTTTGAGTCTCTCTCCATTGAGAATAATGTTGGCTGTTGATTTTGCATATGTGCCCTTCATGATGTTGAGGAATTTCCCTTCTATTCCTTTTCTGGGAGTTTCTTTTTTTGTTTGTTTTTTGATTTTTTTACCAGGAATGGGTGTTGGATTTTATCAAATGACTTTCTGAATCATTTGATATGATCAAGTGGTTCTTTCCTTTATTTTACGTATGTGATGGATGATGTTGTTTGGTTTTTCTAATGCTGCATACTTGATATGAATCCCAGTTGGTCATGATATGTGATATGTGATATATATATATATATATATACACGTTGTTATAGGCTAGGATTTTGTTGATTTTTGCATCTATATTTATGAAGGATATTGTCTGTAGTTTTACTTTTCAGGGGTGTCTTTGCCTGGTGTTGGTATCAGGGTTATGCTTGCTTCATAAAATGAATTTGGGAGGATTCCATCCTTTTCTATGTTCTAGATGTAAATATTATTTTCAAGTAAGCAAGAATTATATATAGATGGTAGGTTGAATACATGATTTTCCTCCTCCTCCCATCCCATATCCCTAAAAATTATTCAAAAATAACAAAATTAAGTTCTTAACTTTGAATAAGAAAAGCTCCACCTAGACACAGTGTTTCTAAAATGATAATATGAGTACTGGAGTAGGGTTATGTTTAACCACTGCCCAGCCATTTAGCCATTGTGATCTTCCCTTGTAAGATACATGATTGGTGGAAGTTGGGTGCTGTCCCTGATTCTAGCATCATTTTCATGGTCTAGGAGGTTTTTATCCAGTGCTGCTTTCCCTGGACCAAAGATTGTTCTTCTTGCTTCTTCCTTGTCCAGGTACCATGGCATCCTCAACAGTTGAAGCAGTGCTCTAGAAGAAAAACTCTTCCTAGCACTCTGGATACCAGGGCTCTCTCTGTGAGTCTCCACACCTGCCCACCATTCCTGGATTCCATTCTTTTTTTGGTGGTGGAGGTGTGTGGGGATGGAACTGTAATTTTGGACAATTTATAAGAGACTTCCTAAAGGATATAATGGTCAGCATCGGGTAGGGGACTCTGAACTCTTCAACAAGCCCATGGAGGAATCATTCTTGGTTTTCCATTACTAGCGTTCCTGGGGCTCGACCAAGGACTGGCCCTCGAAAGGAAAGCATATGTTTTCTGGTTTCCTTCAATGTGGCAGGTGTGCTCCATCCAGGCTCTGATGTGGGCAGTATGACTCAAGTGTTATGCTAGATTATTCCCCATAGGCTTTGACATTATCAAAAGATCATCTTGATCCTGGTAATCTGTCTAGTTTGGAAAACTGATAAGGGTGTGGTATGTTAATAGGAATATATGAAAGGCTTAGTCAAAGATTGCTGACTAGATGTCATGTCATTCCTGAACCCTTGATAACTTTTTAATGGAATATAGTTAATGTGACTGCTTCTGCCTCCAGCTTTTTATGACTGAGTCACTTGGATGCTTTAGTACCTGATGTTTTAAAAGAGAGAGCTTCCTTCCAACATTGATGCTACATGAACTTTGCTCATCTACATATTTTAAATGGTTTTCTGTAGATGTCAGTTTACCACATGAGAAAAATCTCAATGATTGGGTAAAATTTCTGTTTTTTTTTAATTGATATTTTTAAATTTTGTTGCCTAATTTTAAATATTCTTAAAATTGAGATACAATTTATTAATTATATTGGTAAAATTGATTAAAATTAAATAATTAATAATAATTAATTGAATTATAGAATTAATATAATAAAATCCACAACTATCAAGTGTACAGTTTGATAAGTTTTGAGCTATATGTAA
Source organism: Orycteropus afer afer (assembly GCF_000298275.1). Lineage (NCBI taxonomy): Eukaryota > Metazoa > Chordata > Mammalia > Tubulidentata > Orycteropodidae > Orycteropus > Orycteropus afer. The sequence continues at coordinate 5,379,896 of NW_006921729.1, forward strand.
ACCCCATCAACCCAGGAAGTCTCCTCACACTCCTCCTGTTCAATCTGTACATCTCCATCCCCCAGGGGCAACCCCTGATCTGATTTTTGCTGCTATAAACTGAATTGTTCTGTTCTTCTACATCTTATAAATGGGAATCTCTTTTGTGTCTGGCTTTCTTTATTTAAGACGTATCCTTGTTTCTGCATGTTTCAGTAGCACAACTTCAATCTTTTCTCCATTTATCCTAATGTTACTCATTGGTCCAGTTTTGAGGAGTCTTGTTTTCTTTATGTTCAGATGTAATCCATACTGAAGGCTGTGGTCTTTGATCTTCATCAGTAAGTGCTTCAAGGTCTCTTCACTTTCAGCAAGCAAGGTTGTGGTATCTGCATATCATAGGTTATTAATGAGTCGTCCTTCAATCCTGATGCCATGTTCTTCTTCATATCATCTAGCTTCTTGGATTATTTGCTCAGCACTCAGATTGACTAAACATAGTGAAAGGATAAACATCCTGACACACATCTTTCCTGATTTTAAACCATGTAGCATCCTTTTGTTCTGTTTGAACAACTGTCTTTTCATCTAAGTACAGATTCCACATGAATAATTAAGTGTTCCGGAATTCCCATTCATTGCAATGTTATCCATACTTTGCTATGATCCACACAGTCAAATGCCTTTGCATAATCAATAAAACTCAGGTAAACATCTTTTTGGTATTCTTTGCTTTCAGCAAGATCTGTCTAATATTGGCAGTGATTTCCCTCATTCCATGCCCTCTTATGAATCCAGCTTAAATTTCTGGCAATTTCCCTATTGATGTATTGCTGCAACCATTTTTGAATTATGATCAACAAAATTTTATTTGTATGTGGTGTTAGTGATATTGTTTGATAATTTCTGCATTCTTTTGGATCACCCGTCTTAGTAATAGGGACAAATAAGGATCTCTTCCAGTCATTTGGTCAGGTAGCTGCCTTCCAAATTTCTTAACATAGAGGAGTTAGTGCTTCCAGAATTACCTCTGTTTGTTGAAACATCTCAATTAATATTCCATCAATTCCTGGAGCATTGCTGTTTTTACCAATGCCTTCAGTGCAACTTTGACTTATTCCTTCAATACTATTGGTTTTTGATCATATGCTACCTCCTGAAATGGTTGAATGTCTACCAATTCTTTTCAGTACAGTGACTATGTATTCCTTCTATTTTCTTTTCTTTTGATACTTTCTGAATCATTCAATATTTTTCCCATAGAAATAGAATCCTTCATTATTGCAACTCAAGGCTTGAATTTTTTCTTCAGTTCTTTCAGCTTGAGTAATATTGAATGTGTTCTTTTTGTTTTTTTGTCCAGCTCTTTGCACAATTCATTAAAATACTTTGCCTTCTCAAGCTGCCTTTTGAAATCTTCTGTTCAGTTCTTTTACTTCATCATATCTTCCTCTACTTTAGTTATTCTACATTCAAAAGCAAGTTTTGTAGTCTCTTCTGACATCCATTTTGGTCTTTTCTTTCTTTTGTATTTAATGACTTTTGGTTTCTTCATGTATGATGATGACCTTAATGTCATCCCACAACTGGTCTAGTCTTCAGTTGTTAGTGTTCAATGTGTCAAATCTATTCTCAAAATGGTCTCTATATTCAGCTGGGATATAGTTAAGGTTGTATTTGGCTCTCATGGACTTGTTTTAATTTTCTTCAGTTTCAACATGGACTGGCAATTGATGGTCTGTTTTGCAGTCAGCCCCTGGCCTTGTTCTCACTGATGATATTGACCTTTTCTATTGTCTTTCTCCACAGGCTTCACTGGAGCTCCCAAGTTAAGGCCAACTAGGAAGAAGAAAGTGGCAGTCTTCTTCAGAAAAAAATTGACCACTGAAAATCTTATGAATAGCAGTGTAATACTGTCCGATATAATACTAGATTAGCTCTTCTTGTTCGAAGGTACTCAAAATACAACTGAGGAAGAGCTGCCTCCTCAAAGTAGAGTTGACCTTAATGACATGTGTGACAGTTAAGATTGTGTGTCAACTTGGCTGGGTCATGGTTTTGACTGGCTTGACAACTGGATGTAGTTATTACCCATGATGGGATTGGGCTGGTGTAATTATCCCCATGGTAGAATCTGCTGTGAGTGGTTAAACAGTTGAAGGAAAGTTGCCTTCAGTGTGTGGCCTGCTTCCATTATACATGGAGAAGCTTTGGGAAAGGTTTCTAACTCTGGGGGTCATTTTGGATCCTACATTTGGCTTCATCTCCAGTTCCTGGACTTGAACAAATAGTCTGCTACAATGTCTACCATGTTGCCTGCCTTTGGCAGTCTTTGAGCCAGCAGCCCTGGGAGGCAGAGCAGAAGCCCAAGGATGAAGGGCATCCACCCAGCCTCTAGAGCTGGGCCTTGGCACTAGGACTTCTAGCCTAGTTTATTCCTAGAACCAGAATTCTGAAATCAGACTTCTAGCTTCCTAAACTGTAAGAGGATAAATTTCTGTTTGTTAAAGATATCCACTTACAGTATTTCTGTGGTAGCAGCACTAGAAAATTAAGACAACATGGATGAGGCAAAACTTTTGGAACCTTTATTTGTTGATATTGCATGATGCAAAATGAGAAGAAACAGTGCAAATAGCCATTAGTAGTTGGACTATGGAATGTCTGAAGTATGAATCTAGGAAAATTGGGAGCTGTAGAAAATGAAATGGAATACATAAAGATCAATATCTTAACCATTTCTGAGCTAAAATGTACTGGTATTGGACATTATGAGTCAGACAATCATATGGTCTACTAGGAATGGCATTACATTCATCATTAAAAAAAAAAATCAAGATCTATCCTAAAGTACAATGTTGTTAATGATAGGATAATATCCTATAAGGAAGACTAGTTAATATGATTGTTATTCAAATTTACACATCAACTGCTAAAGCCTAAGATGAAAAAATTGAAGATTTTTACCTATTTCTGCAGTCTGAAATTGATCAAACATATAATCAAGAAGCATTGATAATTACTGGTGATTGGAATGTGAAAGTTAGAAATAAAGGAGGATTAGCAGTTGGAAAATATGGCCTTGGTGATAGAGATGATGCCAAAGATCACATGATAGAATTTTACAAGACCAATGACTTATTCATTGCAAATACCTTTTTTTCAACAACATAGTTACTATACAAGTGGACCTCAATGGATGGAATACACAAGATCATAAGGTAAGTACATGGAAATCACTCTTTTTCAGGGGAAAGATGGATGTCAGTGACAGTGATTTGATAATTACAGGCATTGAAAGCCACACTATTGCTACGTTATGCTCTTCTCAGAATTAAATTTAACCATTGGTATGGGCTCAACTGAAATATGACTATCATGTATCTGTTCAACAGAAATATTATCCATATAAAGAGACCAACCAGAAAACTAACTCACCTGTAGAAAGAAATATTCTAGCTTTGATATGCCTTTAGAACATGAAGAATTAGGAAGATGATTGGGAGAGTGAGGGGATATTAAATATGGTATTCTGGCTGAGACCATCTCATGTGGCAATATAGCTCTCTGTTGAAAGGGTTAACTTAGCACTGGAAATATGACTCTCCTATTTAGAGATAGTTTTACCCCCTTGAATTCTTTATAACTCAAATTTTATAACAGATTTTAATGAAGCATCCAACAAAAATGTTTTGTCATATTGACTTTTTTAATTCTGTTTTATCAAATGTTTCTTAGAAATGAACATTTGCAAAGGTTGTTGAGATGTAAAAGCATGATACCTTTGATATATACTACATTTAGGGAATTTCTTGTTGCTCAGTGCTTGGGGCATAGGCTGTGGCTGGTGCCAGATAATGGGAGCTTCATCTGCCAAGCTAAACAATTTGTATTTTAAGTTAATGGCAATAGAAAACTATTGGAAATTTATAAACTGAAAGTAGTATGATTATATTTGACTTTAGAAAGATCTTTCTCATTATGATATGGAAAATAGATTAATAAGGAAGACTGGAGATAAGGTTAACTTAGATGACATTGAGGTGGGTAATGCCTGAACCAAGGTAGATATAGTGAGGATGGAGAGAATGTATCACGAAGTACGAAAGAGGTAGAATCACTGATGACGGCTGGGGTTACAGAAGATGAAAAAAACAGGGTGGTAAGAATGACACTCTGCCTTCTGATTTGGCTTTTTAAGCAGTTGCTTGCCATTTTCTCCTCTTGAAACAAAGAAGGCAGGAGTTTAGAGTGCTGGAACAATTAGAGATCAATTGAACTTTGTATGCATTGAGTTGTAGGTTCTCAGGTGGGACAAGACAGAGGTGCCCAGGAGGCAGCTGATATTTTAGTCTGTCTCTCAGTAAGAGGGCTGGCTTCATGTGCATGTGACATATGCGGTCACACAGGGATCCCTTCTTGAAAGGTCCTGGCTTGGTTTAACAATCTGCTCTTGTCATCTTAAAATTTTTAGTAATTTTTGAAAAAGAACTGAATCAAATAATCCTTTATTGGAATATTTTCCTTTGTAGTTCTTAGCTACCTGGGCATTCCAGTGTACTACTGTTGATATCGTCTATGATGTCATGAGGGTGGCAGACATAAATATTGCAGCCCACAGTCTGGGCATTCACCAAGCTGTGCTGCATCTGCCTGGTATTTTGACATTCTCCTCCAAAGTGATATTTCCATTTTGCTTAATATTTTTCTGTTGCTTTTTGTCTCTGAGTGGTTCCTTGGGGGCTTTGATGATCAGGTCAGAGGCAGGAAGTACCATTTCAATCTGTGTTTATCTGTTCTGAATAGTCAGTTTCACTGTGATCCTTAGCCATTCCAGTCACCAGTAGCTTTAGCAATATCACCACCAACCTTATTTGGAGGTAGACACAGGGGGATGTTCTTGGGGGCTAGGGTGGACATGGGACCAACTTTTCTACCAGTGCACCTTAAGCATGCAACTTTGATCTGGTTGGAGTCAAACTTGGGCAGCATGGCAGAAGCAGCTGGTGTCAAATGAACATGGGTGCAAGATGAACAAAGAAAATTGCACCTTGGCCTCCTCTGAGCAGAAAATCGGAAACAGGAAATTCTCAATAATTATTGAATTTTCAATTTTCACTGGGCCCACAATAATTATTCATTGTCCAGCTCTCACATGCATACCAGGCGATTGGAAATATCATGGCTTGTGTCAGGCGAACCTTAGACCTCAATGAGATATCCTTGCTCCTCAGCACTTGAAACAGTTCCTTCGCAGTTGACTTTCCCAATGCTACACGTC
>NW_006921729.1:5392930-5393864 GCF_000298275.1 Orycteropus afer afer
GGAGGGTTAGGCCAATCTGACCTCACATGGAATGCAACTTCAGGCCCATTCAAATTCCGTGACTTTTCATCTTGAAACTTCACATATATCATTCACACTAAACAGTCACACAGACAGACACTAACTGCAACAAAACCAAATGTGAACTCTCTACTAGAGCTGCTAGAGGGACTCAAACCCTCTACCCTACCTAACTCGGCCAAGGGGGGCTAGAACCCCCAAAGAAGCCAAAGGGGACTCTAACCCCAAAGATTTTAGTCTAGGGAAATTGAGAGGGGTTGAGGAGTCTTTAGAGGGGCTTTGGATAGGAGTTTCGTGAGTTAGGAGAATTTGGGTGGTATTGTAATTAAAGTAGAGAACGAGAGAGAGAGAAATGGGAGCACAGGTAAAAGAAAGTTTGGATGTAGGGAACCTCCGGCCAATTGCCTATGTGGTGACAGAAATGATCAAGATCAGTGAGGATGTTAAAATCAAAAGTTCCTTGCTCAGGCCATGGAAAATTATTATTGGGGCCAAACAGTATTGCAATAGAAAATTAGGCATTTGGAACGTAAGTCCTGAGCCAGCCCCAGGGCATGAAGATTGAGTAAGAGACACCCCAGCGGAGTAGTTGGGTCTGGTTTGGAGTTCTGGTTACCCATGATCCCGTAAGTCCCGGTGGAAAGATTCTGTCAAAGGACCAGTGTCCCAGTCGTTTTGCCAGAATCTTGGAAATGGAGACAGGAAGGAAACAGTGGACATCTCTGCTGTAGTCTTCAGTCTGGAACGGCTATGCTGTGGAAAGACAGGGAACCCAGGGCATCCCCAGGGTACCTCAGCCTTTGGAGTGGAAGAGACTCTGACGTGAGCTCACGGTTTGTGGACAGAGGCTCTGGAAATGGAACCAGGACTTGGGATCTAGGTGCCCAGGATTAGGAAACTAGTCAAAAATGGG
>NW_006921729.1:5395819-5420062 GCF_000298275.1 Orycteropus afer afer
AAGCCTAGACTGAATGAGAGCCAGCTCAGCCATTGGAAAAGGGGTATGGACTTGAACAATTCCCTCAGCTCCGGCAACCTCTCGCAAGGGCGCCATCTTGTAGGCAGACTGAGAAACTTCAGGGTCAAATGACTTATGGGCCTTGGAGCAAGTGATGGGTGGAGTTGGCGTGAAGGGAGGGGTGGAGAGAAGAGAAGGAGAAGGAGGGAGGGAGTGGAAGGCTCTTGTGGGCTTGGCAGGGATGAGTGAGGAACTAGAGCCTGGGGCGGAGCTGCTTGTGGCTCTCCCCGATGAGGAGGAGGATCATCTGCTGGTTGAGATGGCCGACAGACTCGAAGGGGAGGGGATTGTTGGTTAGCTAGCAAGCAGAGGGAAGGTTGACTATGGAGAGAAGAAAAGCCTTGAATGTGGGGAATCTCCAACCATTTTCCTTGGCGCTCACAAATGTTATACAGGTCTCGAATTAGACCAGATTCAAGTGAGCCGTTAGGTGGCCAAATGTTTTGGTTGTCCAGTTTATATTGGGGCCAAATTTGAGTGGACAAACATATGAGACACTTGGGCTTTAAATCTAAGCCTTCAAGGTTACATAACAAACACCCCAGGGGATAGTCTGCGGGTATAGAGGATCCAGAGCCCATGGTGACCAGAAGCAAGACAAAGGGCGGCACCTATAACTTAAGACGTCTCTCAAGGTACAGATCATGCGCCCCAGCTTAGGACCCGGTCCTAAGTGTGGAAGCCTAGGCTCCTCGTGGAGGCATCCCACCACGGGGAGAGGGCTTGAAAATGGGGCCACACCACCTTCTGAGGCGTCCCTGCAGCGGGTGGGGGTGGAACAGGCAAGTCCCGGACTTGTCCCGGTGAGTCCTGGACTCACGGTGGGGAGACACAAAACCTGGTACCCGGTTTGTGCTCTGGAGTGGAGTCTTGTTTTTCTAGTCACCAGGACTTAGAACTCAGATATCCGAGCTGTCATTAGAGGACTTACCCAGGCCGGGATGAAGGTGATGATTTGCCAGTGTTGTTTGCTGGGAAGGCACCAGGGAAGATGGTTGCAGGTGCTGGGGGGCAGGTCGGAGTGCCGGGGAAATGGGGGGTTCCAGACCCTCCGATGAGTAATCGGGGGCACCAGCAATCCCACTTCTGACACCAATGTTAGAGTTCCGTCGGCACTCAACGACCACGCCACACACCAGGGTACCCAACAGGAGATTTTATTAAAGAGGCGAAAGAGTGCCTGCACTGAGGAAGGACAGAAGAAGAAGAGAGAGGAAGAAGAAGAGGAAGAAGAGGAGAAGAGGAAGAAGAGAAGAAGAAAGAAAGAGGAAGAAGAGAAGAAGAGAGAGAGAGAAGAGGAAGAGGAAGAAGAGAGAGGAAGAGGGTGGTCTTATATAGACCTGGGGTTAGGAGGTTGTACATCAGAGCTGGGGGAAGAGGTCTTAACCTATCAGAGGCTATGTTGCCTTTTAAAATTCGTGCCTTGCAGGAAGCTCAGTTTTGACTTCCTTTAACTGACTTATGACCTTGGGTGGGGCAGCAGGGAATGAGGAAGAACCCAGAAGAGCCATGCAAGATGGTGTGGCATATCTCTAACACAATCTGTGGAAGAAAGATGGGCCGGTCTGCTATTGTAAAGATTTACAGCCTCGGAAACCATATGGGGCAGCTCTACTCTGTCCTGCAGGGTTGCTATGGGTTGGAATCAACTCTATGACAGTGGGTGTTATGGTAACTTTATAGTTAATCATTTGAGGAACTTCATGACTGTTGACAAAAGTGCACCAATGTACATTCCTATCATGAGGACTCCAATTTCTCCACATCTTTGTCAACACTTATTACTGACTTTTTAATTGTGGCCTTTCTGGTTAAGTGTGAATTACTATCTCAATTTGATGTTGATTTGCACTTGCCTGATGACTAATGAAATGAGCTTTGCTGGCATTGTGCCTAAAGCATTTGACTGCTAATCAGAATGTTGGTGGTATAAACCCACTAGCCACTCTGTGGAAGACTGGGCAATCTACTTTCATAAAGATTTACCACCCCGGAAACCCAAAGGGGGTCGCTATGAGTCAGAATCAACTTGATGGCAGTGAATTTGCTTTTGTTCTTTCTGTTTTTTGTTTTGGATGACTAATGATGTTGATCCTCTTTTCACATGCTTATTGGCCATTTGCATGTCTTCATTGCAGGAATGTCTATTCAGATCCTCTGCCTATTTTTAAAATGAACTGTCTTTTTATAATTAAATTGTAAGACAGTTTTTTTTTTTTTTTTAAATATGTTCTGGATATTACTCCCTTGTCAGATATATGATTTTCAAATATTTTCTCTGAGTCTGAGTTATCTTTTCACTTTCTTTATAGTGTTCTTTGAAATACAAAAGTTTTTAATTTTGACAAATTCTGTATTATTTTTTTCTGTTATTGCTTGTGCTTTAAATGGTATTACATCTAAGAATCCTCTGTGTGATGCTGGGTCATAAAGCTTTGCCCCTGTTTTCTTCTAAAAGTTTTTTACTTTTAGCTCTTATAATCAGGTGTTTGATCCATTTTGAGTTAATTTTGTAAATGGTGCGAAGTAAGGTTCCAACTTTATTTTGTATGTGAATATCCAGTTGTTCCAGTACCATTTGTTGAAGAAACTATTCTTCCCCCCAGAATGGTCTTGTTACCTTTGTTCAAAATCAGTTTACCAAAGGCACATAGTTTATTTCTGGACTCAGTTCTATCCCATTGATCTGTCTGTTTATCCTCAGGACAGTACTACAGTCACTGGATAACTGTTGCTTTGTATCATCCTACTTTGTTCTTCATTTTCAAGGTTCTTTTGGCTATTCTGGGTCCCTTGCAAATCCATATGTATTTTAAGCTAAGCTTGCCGATATCTACAAGGAAGCCAGCTGGGATTCTGATAAGGATAGTGTTGAAATTAGTAGGTCAATTTAGGGAATATTGACACCTTAAAAATATTAAGTCTTCTGGTCCATTAGATGCTTTTCCATTTATTTAGATCTTTACTTTTTTTTTTTTTAATTTTTATTGTGATTTGGGTGAAATTTTGCAGAGCAAATCCATTTCCATACAGAAATTCATATACATTTTGTCTCATGACACTGACTGCAATTTCCCACAATGTAACAGCTCTCTTCCCATTTCCTCCCCCTAGTCACCTCTTACTTATGTCCTTCCTGCCCATGCACTCCTGCCCCCCAGCTATTTCCCTACGCAAACCCTGCCCTTCTATTCTCCCATGATTGATCTCTCCCAGTAATGTATCTACCTGATGTAAATATTCAGCCCATATGCTCGTCTTTTATTTAGCTGGAAGTCGCAGGTGGAGTTCAATTCCAGACCTGAAGGATGGCTAGGGGCCATCGTCTCAGAGGTTTCACCAAGCCCTAACAGATCGGTAATCCTGTTTTTTTTAATGATTTTGAGTTTTGTTCCACATTGTTCTCCCTCTCTATCCAGGATCTCCTACATAGATCCCCCTCCAAGTGGTTGACAGTGGTAACTGGGCATCATCTAGTTCTTCTGGTCTCATGGTCATATAGGCTGAGGATCGCATGGTCTACCAGTCCTTTGGACTAATTGTTTCCATGTGTCTTTCATTTTCTTCATTCTTCTTTGCTCTGGATGAGGAGAGACCTATCATTGCGTCTAGATGACCGCTTGCAAGCTTTTAAGATCCCAGTTGCTACTCCAAAAAGTAGGCTGTGGAACAATGTTTTTGTGTAGTATGTTATGCCAATTGAACTCGACATCCCTTGGGATCATGGTCCCAAGCCCACAGGTCCAACTACTTGCTCCCTCCGGATAGCTAGCTGTGGCCAAGAGGTCACCACAATCTTATCCCTTGTTAGCTCCACTATATACCTCAACATTCTTACAGAATATACAAATACATTTGTTGAAACATCATCTGCCTACCCTATACATGGTCATGGGCACACTCCCCCCTGCTTTCACATACCTGATTAAATATCTTTAATTTACTTTAATGATGTTTTATACTTTTCAAAGTATAAATTTTATGCTGTTTGTTAATTTTATTACTAAGTATTTTATTCTTTGGGATGCTACTATCAATGGAATTGTTATCTTAATTTCATTTTTGGATTGTTCATTGCAAGTGGTTAGAAATACAATTGATTTTTTTATATTGATTTTTTTAATCCACATTACTTAACTCATTTAATAGTTCTAATGGTTTTTAATGGATTACTTAATATTTTCTTTATACATGATTATGCCACCTATAAATAGAGTTAATTTTCCTTCTTCCTTTCTAGTCTAGTTGCCTTTTATTTTTCCTGCCTAATTGCCAAGGCTTAGAACATACAAAGTTGAATAGAAGTGGCAAAAGCAGATATCCTTCTCTTATTCCTATTTTGTGGGAAAGCATTGAGTCCTTCATCATTAAGTAAAAGACTAGCTGTAGGATTTTTGTAGATGCCCTTTGTCATGCTGAGGAAATTCCCTTCTATTCCTATATTGTTGAGTGTTTTTATGATGAAAAGGGTGTTGGATTTTTGTCAAGTGTTTTTTCTGCGTCTATTTTATTTTTGGTATTGAGATAACCATGTGATTTTTATTTTCATGTTCTATTGATATGATGGGAGCTCTGGTAGTGTAGTGCCTAAGGCACTTGACTGCTAACCAGAAGGCTGGTGGTTCAAACCCACCAGCCACTCCTCGGAAGAAAGATGGAGCAATCTACTTCCATAGTGATAATGCCTCAGAAACCCAAGGAGGGGTTGCTATGAGTCAGGTCCGACTCCATGGCACATAACAACAACAACATTGATATGATACATTATTATAATTGTTGAGTTTTGTATGATAAACAAACCTTACCTTTCTGAGATAAATCCCACTTAGTCAAGAGAAATTAAAGAGTATGTCTGCACACAAAAATCTCCATGCAGGTGTTTATAGTGGCTTGTGGTAGGCAGAGTAAAACCCACCTTCAAAGATGTCCATATTTTAATCCCTGGAGGCTATGAATATTTTACCTTGCATGGCAAAACGGACTTTGCAGATAAGATTAAGGATCCAGACCTTGAGATCGGGAAATTATCATGGATTATCTGGGTGGATCCAATCTAGTCACATGAATCCTGACAAGTAGAGAACATTTCCCAGCTGTGTTGGAAAGGTGGAACTGAGAAAAAGGAGGAATCACTACAGGGAATTAACCAGCCGTTGCTGATTTTGAAGATGGAAGAAGAAGGCTACAATATAGGAACTGCTCTTAGCTACCATCTGGCAAGGACATGGGGATCTCAGATCTATAGACACAAGGAACTAAATGTTGCCAGCAATCCAAATAGGCAGAAAAGGGATTCTCCCTTACAGCCTCCAGAAAGGAGTGTAGTCGGCCAGCACCTTGATTTCGATATAGTAAGACTTATACTGGACCTCTGATGTAAGAACTGTACAACTATAAACATTGTGCTGTTTTAAGCCATTACGTTTTTGGTAAAGTAAAATATTCATAGCCTCCAGGGATTAAAATATGGACATCTTTGAAGGTAGGTTTTACTCTGCCTACCACAAGCCACTATAAACACCTGCATGTAGATTTTTGTAAAGTGTTACAGTAGTAATAGGAACTAAATACATGGCTTTATTCATGATCATCTAAAAATGGAAATCAGCCAAACTTTCATTAAGTGATAAATAAACAAACTATTGTATATCCATACAATGAGTATTACTCAGAAAATAAAATGAATAAACTATTGATGCATGTAACAACATGGATAAATATTAAATACATTATGCTAGTGAAAGAAGCTAGACTCAAAAGACTAAATACTGTATTATTCCATTTGCATGACATTCTGAAAAAGGCAAACTATGAACAGAGATGAAGTCAGTAGTTTTCAGGGCCTAGGGAATGCAGGATTGATTGAAAAGGAACAAAAGTAAATCTATATTTGATAATATGACAATGGTTCAAATCCACCAGCCACTCTGCATAAGGAAGGCTGGGCAGTCTACTTCTGTAAAGATTTACAGCCTCAGAAATCCAAAGGGGGTCACTATGAATAGGAATTGACTCGAAGACAGTGAGTTTGGTTTTAGTTTATACATAGATGGGCATTTGGGTTGTTGTCAGTATTTTTTAAATGAATGAGTCAATGAATGAATAATACACAGTTATGAATTATGAATAGTAGACTGAGAGTAGAGGCAATGGGACATAGGACTCACAACTTTGTTTCTCCCCCACCACCACCTTTTTCTTCTTCTTGAGCATATCAACACTTCTCTCATACAATAGAGAACAGTCAGAACTATGGGTTTATATGATGCTTAATCTTAGCCCCAACTCTTGTCACAAATCTTTGCAGGCTACCCCAAATTAATCTTATATTGTCCCTTAATTTCACCATCCAAAGACCCCCTAGTGTGAAAACTAGTCTTAGATCAAAACTTGAGTGTCTGCAAAAATGAAGTCAATAGGTAATTTCACTGGATTATCTAAGATACAAACTGACAGATGAGTGGTGGATCTAAGGCAGCATTTATAAAGGTATAAGCAGGGAACAAAACAAAGTACCAAACCAAAAATTTCAAACCCACTGCCATTGAGTCAATTCCTGCTCATAGTGATCCTTTAGGACAAGTACAAGTGCCCATGGGATTTCTAAGGCTGTAAATCTTTACAAAAGGAGATTGCATCATCTTTCTCCTGCAGAATGGCTGAGGGGTTCGAACTACCTAGCTTTTGGTTAGCAGCTAAATGCCTTAACCACTGTACCACCAGAGCTCCTAAAACAAAGTACAAGCTGTGGGAAATAACTACATAACTGTTTATATTTGAACTGCTTATATTGGTCATTCATGTCACAAAAAGTGTTTTCCACAGCATTTGATTATAAAAAAATCTTCCTAGTAATGAAAGAGATTTATCAGAGAATATACACACAGAGATAGAGCAAAATGTTAGATGAACTCAAGAGGAATGTAAGAAGTCAGTTTTGATTTTCTTCTCAGCTGGTTCAGAAAAAGACAATATGATGGATACAGGATATGGAAAGAGGCAAAAGCTCCTATAGGAGGTTAGGAAGTGGTCATTGCTTGCAAGAGCAAGGCAAAAATCAAGAAAATAAGAGTACCACGTGTTCCTCTTGAGAGGAGTATGGAGCTTCAGAAGAAAATTAATCCTCAAAAGGAAAAAAATTGGATGTTGCCAGCACTCACAGAGAGAGGCAGAACTCAAGCCAAAGCAGCCACAGTCTTCCCTATGATAGGACCCAAGCTTGTCCCTCTCTTCCTGCTGACTGGTGGAAGCCCAGATAGGAGAAACTACCCATTAACATCAACTGGATGCCAAAGGAGTGAGGATGGCTCACCAAAGGAGGTCCTGCTATCTGTGGGGAGAGACTGAAGCTGCCACTGGAGTTCAGGTACCACCAGTGAGAGGGAGCTTAGATGGGAAGAGAGCCTGGAACAGAGCAAAAGTGGGGAGACAGAGTAATGGGAAAGAGAGAGAATCTGTACTTTCACAAGACCACCTCCCCTTCTTATGACACGAGGTACATTTAGGGTTGCTCCTTGCACAACTCCAGGAGGCACCGTTTACACTATAGTCTGTGTGCATGATGTTCCCCAGAAACACACAGTGCACCAGTTCTGGTGGCTTTAGATAAAGCTACGCCTTCTGATATGCTCAGATGCTTACTGGAGTCCTTCAGAAATAAGAATTGCATAATCCTCCATCAAAGCCCAGGTTTATGGTGGTCCAGGGAAGCTGGAAGTGGTGGCATTCAGGAAACAGGCTTGAGCCTCATGCCCCACTATACTCACTGCATATCCACCCTCCTTCATCACCTTGGAAGGGCACTTGCTGTGTCCTTGAGGATTACAGGCCAGACCTAATCCGAAGCCTGAGACCACACACTCATTCTCCAGGTCATCCCAGGTTCTGCAGGACAGAAAGGAAAGGTCCAACCACAAAGGTTCCACATTCTCATAGCCACCTCTGGCTCTGAGCTCTTCTTGTTACTGCAGTTCTCTTTATGGAATGTCTTGCTCATACCATCTCTTCCTAACCCTCACAGACATGGAATGCCCAGCCCCCTCCCTTTCCTCCATCAGAAGAATCATCTACCCGAGGCTTCTAGGCAGACAGAAGGTTGGAGAGATGGAGAAGATTTTAAAAAAGGAACTCCAACAACTGAAAATTAAAAACAAATTCATCCATTCTAAGGAGGTCTGGTGGTGTAGTGCCTAAGACATTTGACTGCTAACCAGAAGGTTGGCAGTTCAAACCTACCAGCTGCTCTGTGGAAGGAAGATGGGGCAATCTACTTCTATAAAGATTTACTGCCTTGGAAACCCAATGGGGGTCACTATGAGTTGTCATCAACTCAATGGCGGTGGTCTGGCAGTGGGTTTTCATCCATTCTGCCCCACTGCTGTATTACCCTCCCCCACACCCATTCTTTTTCCTCTTTGCTCCACACCAATATCCATGTTCTCAAAGTCTTGTATATTTCTCTTGAAGAGCAGTCTAATGATTTTTTCCCCTGCTGTTTTGGTGCCTGCTGACCTAAAACCTCTTAAGTCTCCTCTTTCATACCAAGCAAATTATTAGGCATTTACCTAAACCAAGAGAGAGAGATTCAATCAACTAAGAAGAAATCTGCAGCTGTTAAGATTTCTCACATTGCTACTTATACATTATCCCATTTAATCTCCACAATAAAACTGGAAGATAGATATTATTATACCTGTTTCATGGATGACAAATGCTTTTTCTGGCCACCAGATCAATTTTACCAGCCCATATGCAGTGAGCCAGAAGAGCTGGGAAACTAACACCCCCCAGGAGCAGCGTTCATTCCATGACTGATGGGAGCTGGTATATAAACACCTTCTAGTTCCCTGAAGGAGTGCTGGTGGCACAATGGTTAAGTGCTCAGCTTCTAACTGAAAGGTGGATGCTTCAAACCCACCCAGAGGCTTGACAGGAAAGAAAAAAAAAAAAAAAAAAAAAACCACCTGGTGATGTACCTCTATAAAGATTTTTGTTGTTTTGTGCTGTTGAGTCACTCATAGTGACCCTACTCAGGAGAACTGCCCCATAGTTTTCTGAGGCAGCAAGCTTTACAAGAGCGGTTTGCCATGTCTTCCTCCTGTGGAGCTAGTGTTATGAGTCAAAAATCAACTTGATGGCACCTAACAACAACAGCATAGTTCTCTTGCTCTCAAGTAGAATAAATCTGAGGCCTGAGTTCTACATTGGCTCCAGATTTTTCTGGTGGGATTAAGCTCCAGGTGCCCATGTCTGATGCCATATCCTTGCTTGCCAGCCTATTCTTCCCTGTCTCACTTCTCTTGTGTAGGCTAGGAGCTCAATAAAGATGAGTGGAGGAAGAGTGAATTGTAAAGATGATTCAAAGCTAACAGGTCTACATCCAATTCACCAAATTATGTTGTGTGTGTGTGTAAGTGTATATACTAAGCTTATCTAATACATGTTATGGTGCAGTGGTTAAGCACTTGGCTGTTAACTGAAAGGTTGGTGGTTTGAATCCACCAGCTGTTCCATGGGAGTGGCAGTCTGCTTCCATGAAGATTACAGCATACAAATAGAGCTGTTCTACTCTGTCATGTAGGGTCACTAAGAGTTGGATTTGACTAGATGACAACAGGTTTTGCAATGGGCTAATATTGTCCTCTAGGCTGATTCAAAGGCTTGTGTTCTATCTGGTATAGTGACTTTTTCTTCATTTGAAAAGCAAAGTCACTACCTATTTAATTCTTATCACAGAAATTTTTGGGGACATTTATATTACTATGTGTGCAATACAGCTTTGGAAAAAAACAAAAAAATTCCCACCTCTGCCTGATACCATTCACATCTATGCATGTGAGATAGGAAGAATATGGCCTGTGTCCTTGACAAAGGTCAAGGTCATCTTCAGGGACATTCTCAGGGCTATCACATCTACAGTTATAACCAGTGTTCCAGCATAGGTCCCTATCCCCATAAAATGCCTGGGTATCTGCAAGGGAAACAGTCGATGGGAGGTTTGCAGGATATGGCAAGGTAGTTTTAAAAGTTACTCTGCTTAAAGGTAAAGTGGTTGGGTACAGTGAAAGAGAATATGGGACAACCTGAAATGTAAGGTCACAGGTAGATGGATGTAAGGCATAAATGGATGAAAGGTAAAGGAGAAGCAGAAGTCCAGCCCAGCCCACTGGCCTGCTGGCTCTCAACGTGGCTCCCAAGATACCTCCCTCCTTCTTTTCTTTCAGAACCCCAAACAATTCAGAGCAACATCTCCTTTTTATGAGATTTTATGTCTTTGATGTTGTTATGTGCTGTCAAGTCAGCTCCAACTCATGGCAACTCCATGTGTGTATAACAGAACAAAACATTGCCCAGAATAATCACTGCTATATTTAAGTCCATTGTTCCAGTTACCATGTCAACCCATTTCATTGAAGGTCCCCTGCTTTTTCAGTGACCCTCTACTTTACCATATATCATATCCTTCTCCAGAGATTGGTCCATCCTGATGATGTGTCTAAAATATGCAAAACAGTGTCTCCCCATCCTTGCTCTAAGGAATATTCTGGCTGTACTTCCTCCAAGACTGATTTTTTTATTTTTCTGGTAGTTCATGGTACATTCAATATTGTTCACCAATGCCATAATTCAATGTGTCAATTCTTCTTCAGTCTTCCTTTTCCATTTTTTAGCTTTTGTATGCATATGAGGTGATTGAAAATACCATGGTTTGGGTCAGGTGCACCTTGGGTATCAGAGTGACATCTTCATTTTTTAAGGTTTTAAAGTAGTCTTTTGATGTATATTTGTCCAATGCTATACATCATTTGATTTCTTGACTGTTGGTTCCATGGGTGGTGATTGTTAATCCAAATATAAAGAAATTCTTGACAACTTCAATTTTTTGTTTTTTTTTAATACCATTTATCCTGATATTGTTTACAGGTCCAGTTGTGAGAATTTTCTTTTCCTTCACATTCAGGTGTCTTCACACTCTGAAGTCTGTAGCCTTTTACCTTCATCAATAATTGCTTCAAGTTGTATTCATTTTCAGCAAATAATGTTGTGCCATGTGCATGTTGCAGGTTGTTAATGAGTCTTCTTCTAATCTTTATTCCACACTCTTCTTAATATAGCCCAGCTTCTCTGATCATTTGCTCAACATACACCTTCCAAAATCCATGCTCGTAGAACCTCCTCCCCTTCCATTATTCTTTTAAATTGGGTTCCCTAGGAGCAGAGTTTGAGCCAGGGATCAAATACAAAGAAGTTATTAAGGAGTTATCTTGGGGGAAAATGTGAAAGGAAAAGAGAGAAGAAAGATACAACCAAACAAGCAAGAAAAGAAGTGGGAGACAGAAAGATGGAAGGAAGAAAAGAAGGAAGATACTGTTGCAAAAAGGGTATGGAAGCAGTGTCTGATCTCATCTAACTTCACAAGGGGGAAGAAGGATGAAGGTCGATGGCCCAAAGCTGATCTCTGTGAAGCAGAAGTCAAACACGCTGCCATTCTCCTACCTTTTTACCATTTCTGACACCAACTGTCCCTCCCAAAGCATTCTACTTCTCTACTGGGTTCTATAATCTATTGTAGTGACCACACCGAACTCACAGACTCATGATTATGGGGTTTATTAGGGAAATAACAAGTAATAATTCAGGATCAGAAACAACTCAGGATACAGTTCTTCAATCAGGACAACTTCCTCTCAGCCATGCCACAGGCATTCTTTTCTCTGGCCTCAGCCTCTCCACCCTGCTTGGGCAAGTGTTACAAAGTTCTTTTAGCTCTGCTGGTAGGTACCAAGAAGAGGCACTCCATTCTTCCAGCAAACCTCTCTTGTTCAAAGCAGTCAGTTTTCTCACTCCGTGGGTAGGAGAGACCACCCTCTGTCTCCTGTCAGTCTCTCAGTTGTGCTGCCTCTATTGCCATTTGTCTGTTGCCATCTCATACCATCACTTGCCATCTTTTACCATCTCAGCAAAGTGTTACAGTTCTGTCTCCTGGCCTGAGGAGGTTCATCACAGGAATCTTGGGTCCAGTGGATGCACTTGTACTCCACTCTTGGCTCTTCTTTCTTGATAGTAGAGAGATTCCCCCTTTCCACCTCTGGGATGGCTCATTTTAAGCCTAGTGGGATGGCAAAACTGACAAATTCCCATGTTAGTGTTCCAAACACCTTATTTGCATGATCCCACCCACACAAGTGTGCCATGTACCTTATTTACATTATTAACAAGCTATCTAATTCCCTTGGTGGGTCACAAGCATCACCTTTCATCCAGTTATCTGCTGGCAGTCACAAAGACCATGGTTAGAAGGGCCATATTAAGTAATTCACTGCACTTTGGACAGCTGTTGACCAATATTGAAACCAAGAAAAGTCAAAACTCAACTATTTCCCCTACCCTGGTTAGGACAGATAGGACCCCACCCTGGGGAATATAACCCCAGTTGGAGACAGATGAGTAAACACAATAAGCTCAGTTCCTTAAGAACGGAATGGAATGAAAAGCCAATTTGCACATTCTTTCCTGTTATTCCCCTAGAAACAGGTGATAAATGCATTAATGTGTCTTAGAAAACAACTTGAAAATTAACTTTGGCCTACACACACACACACGTGTTTGAGCAGGCAGGACCAAAGTTGTTGGGAACTAACATTCTCCCCTCTGCCTAAGCCCCAGTCAGCTGATGGCAGGAACCTGGTGTGACTCATCTGTGCACAAGCCCACTGCATTAAAAAGCGACTGTCCCTTTAAACCGAGGTGAAGGAAATTTCAGCCAATTGTCAACTATCTCACACGCAAATTCCTGAAATTTTTATGACTATGCATAACCCTCTCTCCTGAAACTTACAAAAACTGTAATTTTATTTAGATTCGGAGAGTCAGATCTGGGTAAAAAGACCCCTGCCTCCTTGCATTGCTGCTTTGCAATATATAATTTTCTCTCCTCTTAATCACTCAGTGTGTAAACTGTTTTGGCCTGACTGTGCACTGGGTAAGGATCCACATTTGGTTGTATTTCAATATAAAATATAAATATTGACAAAAAATTACAGAACAATTTAGAAACATTTATTATCATAATTATATAATTAATATTTGAAATATAACTAAGATAATACAATTAGACAAGAGAAAGAATAAGAAGTATAAATATTAGAATATTAAAATGGTATCAGCAAAATATTACTATGTGATATAATTATATATTCAAGAATGTAAGAGACTTCATTGTAGTTTAAAATTCAATAATTTTTTCATCAAAGGCAATATTTTTGGAACTAGATTTTCCTTAATTTATATACAATATTCATCTTGAATATGGAGTATATGAGGTAAAGACGCTTCTTAAAGTCAAGCTTTTTATACTTTTCTCCTATCTTACCACCCTTGGCACATCTTTCAAGCCACATCTTCCTGCAGGATGTTGAGGAGGGCTTTTCTTGATCCAGGTTGGTTCTTGCCACCTTCAGTGGCTCTTCCTGTCTCTTCTCCTTATCTCTTTCCTGAAGTGCCACCACCACTGCTACCACCCCAAGCCCTGCACACTGCCTATCCACCATAGAGAAGATAGAGTTGATCTAGAAGGCAAGGCTGGCAGACCAGGTTGAGCACTACAATGATATAGTCACCTGCACGAAAGCCATGATGAAGCAGGGGCCCAAGGTATCCAATGAGGAACACAACCTGCTTTTGGTGGCCTACAAAAATGTCATCAGGGGCAGCAGGTCTGCCTGGAGGGTCATCTCAAGCATAGAGCAGAAAATAACACCTCTGATAGGAAGTTGTAGCTGATAAAGGACTATTGGGGAAAGTGGAGTCTGAACTGAGATCCATCTGCACCACCATCCTGAAATTTTGGCTAAGTACTTAACAGCCAATGCAACTAATCCACAAAGTAAGATCTATCTGAAAATGAAAGGAGATTATTTCCAGTACCTTGATGAAGTAGGATGTGGTGATTATAGAAAACAAACAATAGATAATCCCCATGGAGTTTACCAAGGGACATTTGATATAAGCAAGAAGGAAATGCAACCTACACATCCAGTGTTCCTGAGGATGGCTCTTTAACTTTTCTGTGTTTTACTGTGAGATACTTAATAGCCCAGAGCTTGCCTGTACACTGGCTAAGACCACTTTTGATTAACTTATTACAGAACGTGACACACTGAATGGAGACTCATACAATGACAACACCCTTATTATGCAATTGCTTAGAGACAACCTAACATTATGGACATCAGACAGTGCAGGAGAAGAATGCCATGTCACAGAAGGGGTGTAAAGCTGCATGCTTACAGGCATCTTCCTTCTCCCCCTCACAGAACCTTTTATGTATCTTCATTCATTATCCACTTGAATTTTCTTTAGCAAAGAAACCTATTCATGTGTATGGAATCACTGTCTATAGTCTTTTCACACTACAACTTTGGGAAAATTTCAATCCTTGATTTGTGTTTGTCTTGGCCTTCTTGGTTTATAATTATTGTAGAAAAGAATTAATAGCTTCATTTCATATACACATAAATGATTTCCAGACACTAATATCGAGCACTAAAATGCATCTGGTATTTAAGTAATCTGAACCAATTCTGCAACTGACTGTGTTTTGTATTACTGTGAAGATATTAAAATGTAGTTAATTACACTTAAAGAGTATTCTGCATAATTTTTCATTTTCTACATTCCTTCCCTTATTCTTCTTTGGGTATTTCCTTTAATAAGCAACTTTTCCATGTTGTTAATGTATTCCTTTTCAGTGGGAATCCAGAAATATTAGATTGGAATTGAAAAAGCATTTGAAATTTCTGGCTTTTGGGTCACACATTCAAATACCTCCAATATTGCAGAAATTCTCAACAAAGTTCTAGCTAATAAAGTCCAACAACACATCAAAAAAATAATACATCATGACCAAGTAGGGTTCATACCAGGCAAGCAAGGATGGTTCAACATTAGAAAAACAATGAATGTAATCCACCACATAAATAAAACAAAGGAAAAGAACAACATTATCACATCACTTGACACAGAAAACGAATTTGATAAAAATCCAGTATTCAATTCTGATAATAAATGCTCAACAAAATAGAAATAGAAGAGAAATTCCTCAATATAATTAAGGGCATACATACAAAACCAATGGGCAACATTAGTTTCAATGGAAAGACATTGAAAGCATTCCCATTGAGAATGGGTACTAAACAAGGATGCCTTTTTATCACCACTTCTATTCAATATTATATTTGAAGCCCTAGTTAGAGCAATAAGGCAAAAAAGAGAAATAGAAGAAGTAGCACTAACTCTATTTGTAGATGATATGTAGAAAATCCCAAAGATATAGCAAGAAAATTACTGGAACTAAATGAAAGTTTCAGGGAAGGAGCAGGGTACAACATCAACATACAAAAATCAGTCAGATTCCTTTACACGAATGAAGAGAACCCTAAAAAAGGAAATCAGAAAAACAATACCATTTATAAAGCCACCCAAGAGATGAAGTACTTAGGAGTAAATTTAACCAGAGACACAAAAGGCATATGCAAAGAAAACTACAAAACACTACTACAAGAAACCAAAAGAGACCTACATAAGTAGAAGAATATACCATGCTTATGGATCACTGTTGTTGTTGTTAGGTGCCATCAAGTCTCCTCCAACTTATGGTGACCCTATGTAAAATAGAACAAAATATTGCCTAGTCATGTACTATCCTCACAATCCTTGTTATACTTGAGCCCATGGTTGCAGCCACTGTGTCAATCCATCTCCTTGAGGGTCTTCCCCTTTTTTACTGACCCTCCACTTTACCAAGCATGATATCCTTCTCCAGGGAATGGTCCTTTCCGACAACATAACCAAAGTAGGTCAGATGAAGTCTAGCCATTCTCCCTTCCGAGGAGCATCCCAGGTGTATTTCTTCCAGGACAGATTTGTTTGTTCTTCTGGTAGTCCATGGTGTTTTCAGTAGCCTTCTCCAACACCACTATTCAAAGGCATCAACTCTTCTTTGGTCTTCCTTATTCACTGCCCAGCTTTCACATGCATATGAAGCAATTGAAAATACCATGGCTTGGGCTAGGTGCACCTTAATCCCCAAAGTGACATCTTTGCTCCTCAACCCTTTAAAGAGGTCTTTTGCAAACAAATTGCCCAGTGCACTATGATATCTGGTTTATTGACTGCTGTTTCCATGGGAGTTGCTTGTGGATGCAAGTAAAATTATATCTTTGACAACTTCAATCTTTTCTCCATTTATTGTGATGCTGCTTATTGGTCCAGTTGTGATGATTTGCATTTTCTTTATGTTGAGGTATAATCCATACTGCAGACTATAGTCTTTAATCTTCATCAGTAAGTGCTTCAAGTCATCTTCACATTCAGCAAGCAAAATTGTGTCATTTGCATATCACAGGTTGTTAATGATTCTTCCTCCAATTCTGATGCAACATTCTTCTCATATAGTCCAGCTTCTCAGATTATTTGCTCAGATTGAATAAGTATGGTGAAAGGATACAACTCTGATGAAAACCACTTCTAATTTTCAAACATGCAGTATCTCCTTGTTCTGACTGAATTACAATCTCCAGGTCTATGTACAGGTTCCTCATGAGCACACTTAAGTGTGCTTGGAATTCTCATTCTTTTCAATGTTATCCATAATTTGTTATAATCCACAGAGTCAAATGCCTTTGCATAGTCAATAAAACACAGATAAACATCTTTCTGGTAGGCTTTGCCTTTAGCCAAGATCCAACTGACATCAGCAATAATATCCTTTGTTCCATGCCATCTTCTGAATCTAGTTTGCATTTCTGGAGGTTCCCTGTGTATACACTGCAGCAACCATTTTTAAATTATCTCCAGCAAAGTTTTATTTGTGTGTCATATTAATGATATTGTTCAACAATTTCCATGTTCTATTGGATCACCTTTCTTTGGAATGGGCATAAATGTGGATCTCTTCCAGTCAGTTAGCCTGGTAGGTGTCTTCCAAATTACTTGGCATAGATGAATAAGTGCTTCCAGTGCTGCATCCATTTGTTGACCATCTCAGTGGGTATTCCGTAAATTCCTGGAGCCGATTCCTTCAGTGTAGCTTGGACTTTTCCCTTCAATAATACCATTGGTTCTTGATCATATACTACCTCTTGAAATAGTTGAAAATTGACCAATTCTTTTTTGTACAGTGACTCTGTGTATTCCTTCTATCTTCTTTTGATGCTTCCTGCATCATTCAACATTTTGGCCATAGAATCCTTCAACATTGCAACTCTCAGCTTGAATTTTTCTTCAGTTCTTTCAGCTTGAGAACTGCAAGCATTTTTGGTTTTTTAACTCCAAGTCTTTGTGTGTTTCATTATAATAATTGACTTTGTCTTCTCAGGCTGCTCTTTGAAATCTTCTGTTCAGCTCTTTTATCCTGTCATTTCTTCCATTCACATTAGCTACTCTCTGTTCAAAAGAAAATTTCAGAGCTCATTCATGGATAGGAAGACATAATATTGTGAAAATGTTAATACTACTAAAAGTGATCTACAGATATAATGCAATCCTTATCCAATTCCATCATTATTCTTTAAATAAGTAGAAAAACTACTTACCAACTTTATATGGAAAAGAAAGAGACCCAGATAACCGAAACCTACTAAAGAAGAACAAAGTAGACTTTACACTTTCTGATCTCAAGACCTACAACACAACCACAGTAGTCCAAACAACCTAATACTGGTACAATGACAGACACATTGACCAGTGGAACAGAATTGAGAACCCAGGAGTAAATCCACTCACCTGTGGACAGCTGCTATTTGATAAAGAGTCAAAACTTATTAAATGGGAAAAGATAGTCTCTTTAACATATGGTGTTGGCAAAGCTGAATATCTATTTGGAGAAAAATGAAACAGGACTGATATATCACTCCATATACAAAACTGAACTCAAGATGGATTGAAGACCTAAATGTGAACCTAAAACTATAAAGATTACCTAAGAAAAAATAAGGACAATATTAGGTGCCTAATACATGGCATAAATATACTATCACACATAATTGAAAATGCACAAATAGCAGAAGACAAATTAGGTGACTGGGACCTCCTAAAAATTAGACACTTATGCACATCAAGATGTTTCACAAAAAGAGTAAATACAGAACCTACAAACTGGGAAAAAAAATTTACAACCACATGTTGGACAAGGGACTAATCTCTAAAATTTATAGAAAACTTCAACATCTCAACAACAAAAAGACAAATAACCCAATTCAAAAATAGGCTGAGAACATGCACAAACACTTCACCAAAAATGACATTCAAGTGGCCAATAAATACATGAAAAGATGCTCACAACAATCATTACAGAGGTGTAAATCAAAACAACAATGAGATATAGCATCTCACCCAGCAGTAATAGCAAAGTTCAAAAATAACAGAAAACAACAAATATTGGCAAGGATGTGGAGACACTGGAACCCTCATACACCAATGGTGGGATTGTAAAGTGGTATATTCACTATGGAAACAGTATGGCACTTCCTTAAAAAGTTGGAAATAGAAATACCATATGATCTAGACATCCACTATGAGGTATATATGCCCTAGAAGTAAGAGCCGTGACATCAACATGCACAGCAATGATCACTGCAACACTATTCACAATAGCAAAAAGATGGAAACAACCTAAATGCCTGTGGTGTAGTGAATTATGTGGTATGGCTTTTCTAGCCATGGTTTTTGTGATTCCCACCAGCTGACTGGGTGGAACTATGCAAATGTGATGTGATTATTGCCCACAAAGGGGATTGGATAGCTTGCTAATAATGTAAATAAGGTGCATGGAACCCTTGTGGGGGTGGGACCCTAATGTGGATATTGGTTAGCTTTGTCATTCAGTTAGGCTTAAAATGAGCCCTCCTAGGAGCTCTGGTAGCATAGTGGCTAAGGCACTTGACTGCTCACCAGAAGGCTGGCGGTTCAAACCCACCAGCCACTCCTCGGAAGGAAGGTTGGGCAATCCTACTTCCGTAGTGATACTGCCTCGGAAACCCAAGGAGGGGTCGCAATGAGTCGGGGCCGACTCGACGGCAAACAACAACAACAACAGAGGCAGAAGAGGGGATCTCACCATAAGCAAGAGAGAAGAGCCAGAGGTGGAGTGGAGTGCATCCTTAGACCCAAGATCCCTGTGCTGGACCTCCTTGGCAGAGACAGTTGGCAGGGATGACCAGCTGAGATGATTGCCTGAGGAACCAAGAGCCATGACACAGATTGGTGGGCTGGTTAGCCCACAGAGTAGAAAGATGAGTGCCTTTGGGCAGCAGGCTTGCTGGTGGAGTGGGGTGCACCTCGATGTACCTATCACCAGAGCTAAAAGAGCTTTGTAACACTTGCCCAAGCAGAGCAGAGGCCAGGCCAAGAGGCCAAGGGCCAGGGTGGTGTGCCACAGGGTGCAACAGAGAGGAGACTGTCCTGATCAAAGAATTGTATCCTGAGAGTGTTTCTCAACCTGAATTGTAACTTGTTACTTCCCTAATGAACTCTAATTGTGAGTATTGTCTGTGAGTTCTGCATGGCCATTGCAATGAATTATAGAACTCAGCAAAGAAGTAGTTAGTGCATCGAAGGGACAGTTGGTGTTAGAATTGGTAAAAAGGTTGGAGGGTGATCGCATATCTGGCCTCATAGGAGCAATAAGTCTTATAAGCAATAAGTCTTGGACTGCTGATGGTGATTCTCTCTCTCCCTTGTGAAGTAAGAGGAGGTTAGAGGATGATGCCATTGCCACATCCTTTTTGCAATTCCCATCAACAGATGAATGGATAAATGAACTAAACACACAATGGAATACCATGCAACATAAAAGAAATCATGATGAATCTGTGAAATACCTCATAACAATGATGAACCTGGAGGACATTATGCTGAGTGAAATTAGTCAATCACAAAAGGACAACTATTGTATGAGACCACTATGATAAAAAGTCAAGAAAATGATTCCATACAAAAAGAAACATTCTTTGACGGTTACCAGGAGTGGGACGGGAAGGAGGGAAAATTACTAACTACAGGATGGACACACATTAACTTGGGTCAAGAGGAAGGTAATATACAATAAGGGGAAGGTCAGCAAAAAATGATCAAGGCAGAGGAAGACACTGCGAGGAGTACAAGAGTTAAATACTACTCTATACACAATCCTGCAATAACAGTAGTAACAATTATCTACAAGTGGATACATAGATATACACACAAGCTGAACAGGTGTGGGAAGGAGAATGGGACTATACTCACAAATATATGTAGGTCTAACAGAGGATATTTCTACATAAGTAGTTGTTGTTGTTGTTGTTGCTATGTACCATCGAGTCAGAGCCGACTCATAGCGACCCCTCCTTGGGTTTCCGAGGCAGTGTCACTACGGAAGTAGATTGCCCCATCTTCCTTCCAAGGAGTGACTGGTGGGTTTGAACCGCCAGCCTTCTGGTTAACTGTCAAGTGCCTTAGGCACTGTGCTACCAGAGCTCCCACATAAGTATTTACATATGCTCAGATATATCTGACAATATAGTAAAGCATACAGGGGGCAGTTATGAAAACTTCTTGAGGGAATGAGTTGCTATGCCTGAGAGCTCAGGGCTCTTGGGAGACATCAAGGTCAATTGGCACAACATAGTTCACAATGAAAATGTTCCACAACATACTTTGGGAGTAATGACTAGGGTGTTAAAAAGTTGTGAGCTTGTGAGTTGCATCTTAGGTCCAACTATTGGGTCCTCCTGTCTGGAGCAAAGATGAGTGAAGAAAATCAAAGACACATGGAAACAATTAGTCCAAAGGATTAATGGACCACATGAACCTCAGCCTACACAACCCTGAGACTAGAAGAACCAGATGGTGCCCAGCTATTACTACCAACCATTCTGAAAGAGATCACAGTAGGAAGTCCTGGACAGAGTGGGAGAAAAATGTGGAACAAAATGCAAAATCATAAGCGACCAGGCTTACTGGTCAGATAGAGACTGGTGGAATCCCCAAGACTATGGCCCTTAGTCACCCTGTGACCCGGGACTGAACTAACTCCCATGGCTCAATTTTCAGCCAATTAATAAACAGGTCTACAAGATAAACAGTAACACTAGGGAGCTACACACTCCTTAGAACAATCAAGTATTTGAGATTAAAAGGGCAGCATTGGCCCAAGGACAAAGTTCAGGAGACAGGGTGGATTAGGAAAGAAGAAAGCATGGAAATAAAAAACACGAGAGGAAATGGGATGAGTGCTGTTACATTTTGAGTATTACAATAAATGACATGAAACAACATGTGTGTAAATTGTTGAATGGAAAACTGATTTACTCCTTTCACCCAAACCACAATAAAAAGTTATTTTTTAAAAAAGAAAGAAATGCCTCCTGTATAATATTTTATGAAAGTCATGTATATTGGTGACAAAAGGGAATTTCCCTATTCACTCTTCATTTGCTGTTGTTTCAGTTGACAACTTCCCTTCCCAATAAAAAATTCACTTACACTCCTGCCTTTGTAATTCTAGTATTCACTTTACTATGTAATAGAAGTAGCATGTTGCTGCCAGAATACAAACATTGCTTTTGGCAATTAAAGTGCATGCCATTTCTTAATACACTAGAAAGGGGAAATGAAGTATACAAGTCCAAGTCTAAAACTTCAGTATTTCTCCAGGCAGATTTGTGCACATGTGAGAGTGTCTAGTCGAGTGATTTGTTGTTAACAGAGTAGGACCACTATTGTGTGTGGCTACTCATTAACTGAAATAAAAAAAGAAAAAAGAAGCCTTGTGAAAAATGTTATACCCCATGTAATAGTACAGTAACATAAAAACACATTTTATAAACAACAACAACAAAAAAGTCATATTTATAATGAAAATTTGTTCGGTTATTTTGAATTGCTAGCCTTTTTTGACAACCATATGCCCATATGTGGGTTTTTCCAGTTTGTTCACTTGCATAAAGGACTATCTCAGTGTGTCCAATATTGAGAAACAAGGGCAATTTTGTTAGAGGTCATGTGGTGCCATATTGTCATATTGTAATTCCAGAGATACACTTTACATTTACAGTAGCTATAGGTTGCTATAATGAACTCTGATGGTATAGTGGTTAAACCATTTGGCTGCTAACCAAAAGTAGGAGGTAGAACAGTGTTTTGTGCAGTATTTTATACCAATTGACCAGTATGAACCCACTGGCTGCTCCATAGGAGCAAGATGAGGCAATCTGCCTCTGTAAAGATTTGTAGCCTTGGAAATCCTATGGGGCCTAGCTACTCTGTCCTAAAGGGTTGCTCTGAGTCGGAGTCAACTCAATGATAGTGGGTTGGTTTGAT
This sequence comes from Orycteropus afer afer, assembly GCF_000298275.1. Taxonomy (NCBI): domain Eukaryota; kingdom Metazoa; phylum Chordata; class Mammalia; order Tubulidentata; family Orycteropodidae; genus Orycteropus; species Orycteropus afer. The sequence goes on from NW_006921729.1 coordinate 5,418,239, forward strand.
TTTGATTTATGTTGTTATATTAGGGTCTTTTGGCTAAGCAGTGTAAAAAGGAGCTTCCATGGCAGGAAAATTGATCACTGTGCTGAAATATGGATGCTGACAGCCTGCAGTTAACTTGGTCATTGCTGCTCTTTTTAAACTATTTCCATGCTTGATGGATATTTTAAATGAATTTGCATGTTACTGAAATATAGTGTTGCCATACATGCCTCTCTCTCTAGATAGAACTAGTATGTAGAAAGAATTCTATTTCCTGAAGTTAGAAATATATACAATTTAGAAATAATATAATTTTCTTGGGAGCTCTGGTGGCGTAGTGCCTACGGCATTTGACTGCTAACCAGAACTGGTGGTTAAAACCCACCAGCCACTCCTCAGAAGGAAGATTGGGCAATCTACTTCCGCAGTGATATTGCCTTGGAAACCCAAAGAGGAATCGCGATGAGTTGGATCTGACTCCACGGCAGTGAGTTTGGTTTATAATTTTCTAACTGCTAAACAAAAAGAGAAGAAAACTTTATAATAGCTTCAGTCACTGTGATTTTGGTGGCAATGCCAACTCTGTAATACATTAAATTGTAAAGATTTTCAAGGCAATATATATCTCATCTGGGAAGCCTAAAGGAGGAATAAACAGAAGGAGTGTGGGATGGTAAGGAAGCATATAATCTTTTTTTTTTTTTTAATTGTGATTGGTGAAAATTTTCAGAGCAAGTTCACTTTCTATACAGCAGTTCACATACACTTTGTCTCATGACATTGACTACAATTTACCACAATGCAACAGCTCCCCTCCCACTTCACCCCCATAGTTACCTCTTCCCTATGTCCATCCCTCCCTGTGTTCCTGCCCCCTGAGCTGTATCTTGTGCATAAACAACCCTTCTTTCTCCCATCATTGATCTCTCCAAGGAGTGTATCTACCTAAGGTAAATGTTCAACTCATATGCCTGTCTTTTGTTTGGTTGGAAGCCACAGGTGTAGGGTGAATTCCAGACTTGAAGGACAGCTAGGGGCCATAGTCGCAGTGGTTCCACCAGGCTCTATCGGACCAACAAACCTGGTTCCCTCCCTATTTTTTTTTTTTTCCAAATGATTTTGAGTTTTGTTCCACATTGTTCTCCTTCTCTATCAAGGATCTCCTACATAGATCCCCTTCCAAGTGGATGACAGTGGTAGCCAGGCACCATCTGGTTCTTCTGGTCTCATAGTCGTATAGCCTATGGATCGCATAGTGTACCAATCACTGGGACTAATTTTTTTCATGAATCTTTGGTTTTCTTCATTCTTCTTTGCTCTAGATGAGGAGAGAACCATTGTTACATATAGATGGCTGCTTGCAAGCTTTTAAGATCCCAGTCACTACTCCCCAAAGTAGGAGGTAGAACAGTGTTTTGTGCAGTATTTTATACCAATTGACCTTGATATCCCCTGTGACTATGGTCCCAAGCCCACAGGTTCAACTACTCAGTCACTCTGGATAGCTGACTGTGATCAAGAACTGACTACAACCTTGTCCCTTGTCATCTCTACTATACACCTAGGAATTCTTACACATCATACAAATGCACTTATAGGACCATTATCTGGCAACCCTATACATGGTCTTGGGTATACTCCCTGCTTAATAGACATACCTAATAGTTCAGCCTGTCCACTCATCTATCCACCGTATACCCATGTTTGCCTTCACTGACAACGCAGTACTGTATGTGCAAAAAGGTTCATATTTGTTGTCCGTATCTCCCTTGTACCTCTCTATGTCTTTCTCTTCCTCAGTGCCACCATGTTGATTACTCACATTTGGTACATTGCCCTTCTCTT
>NW_006921729.1:5448976-5456508 GCF_000298275.1 Orycteropus afer afer
TCTGTGTCTGTTTTAATTGGTTTCCCTTTTCTTTGTTGAAGAGGGTCTGTGCAATCCTTCTGCCTAGTCCGCCATCTTGCCCCGCCTCCCCAGATTTCCGGATTTCTGTTCTTGACTGCATCTATTGGAAGTTGAATTTTACTCTACATCCTCTGCACCTAATGAGGAACTTGAAGGACAACTGTAGAGATTTATCAGCATTTTGCAACTGATCCAGCATGTGGGCCTTTTGAAATGTAACTTCTTATCTTGCCTAAAGGCCTGGTTTGTTAATCTCAAGCTATGCTCTGTCCCAGCAGCAATAATTTATGTGGTGGTTTGGCATAGATTTAGATTCCAAGAATACTGAGTTAGAGGCTGTTTGATTCATCCAGCCCTACCTGTCTCAGTAGGGTTCCTGCCCTCCACCCCCACCCCATGATGTGAGTTTGGAATTAAAAAACTACTTTGTATACATTCTAAACCCACTGCCATTGAGTGGATTCCGACTCATAGTGACCATATAGCTCAGAGTAAAATGGCTCCATAGGGTTTTCAAAGTCGTAAATCTTTACAGAAGCAGACTGCCACGTCTTCCTCCCATGGAGCTGCTGGTGGGTTCAAACCACTGACCTTACAGTTAGCAGCTGACACTTTAACCACTGTGTCTTCAGGGCTTGTTTATATTTCTAGGATTGAGCATATAAGGAAATATATTGAGGATGTGATGCTAAAATGAAATCTGTAGTTTTGGATTGGAATTTACAGTATCAGTAAGAATTGATAGTTTTCTAATATACAGGAAAATAGATACACAGATATGGATATATACTAACATCTGTACACTGCCATAAATAAACAATTGAATGAATAAATAAGTAAATGGAGAGAAGGGACAAAATTTCCTTACAGAGAATTTAAAATAATAAATGTAGATACTCTCCCCTGCTGCAGGAGATGGAGCTTAATTCCCCTCTTGTTAAATGTGGGCTGGATATAGTGACTCTCATTCTCTTAATAAATAGAGAATGGAAGGGGAAAATATAGTCTTTACAGTAGAGAAATCTGTCCAATATCACCTTAACCAAGTGATCTAGCTTAATATCACCAACAATAAATTGTGTTGATATCATGTACTCCTAATAGGATATGGTGAGAAGGGTATATTTACCTCTGCAAAATACCTCAAAATCCATAATCACAATCTAATTATGTGAAAACATTAGAGAAACTCAAACTGAGGACCACTTTACAAAATACCTGACCAGTACTCTTCAAAAATATCTAGGTTATAAAATAAGAAGAAGAAAGAAAAAGAAAGACTGAGAAATTGTTGCAGATTAGAGGAGACAAACAAATCATGATGACTGGATGGAACATGATATCCTTGATGGGATCTTGAAACAGAAAATGAATATTAGTGAGAAAACTGGTGAAATCTGAATTAAGCCTGTAGTTCAGTTAACAGTGTTGTGCCAGTGTTAATCTCTTAGTTTTGATAAATGTGCAATAATTATGCAAGATGTCCACATTAGAAGAAGCTGAGTGAAGAATAAATGGGAACTGTCTGTATTATCTTTGTAATGTTTCTGTAAATCTAAACTTATTTCAAAATAAATTTGTTTTTTAAAAGGCTTGATAATAAGCTCACTTGGCATAACATACAACCCGAAAACATTGCTCTACATCTTACTTTGGTGAGTAGCAACTGGGGTATTAAAAGCTTGCAAGCAGCCATCTAAGATGCACAATGGGTCTTTCCTCATTCAAAGCAAAGAAGAATGAAGAAAATCAAAGACACATGAAAACATTTACTCTAAAGGACTAGTAGGCCATGCGATCCTCAGCCTATATGACCATGAGACCAGGTGAACTAGATAGTGCCCGCCTACCATTTTCAACCTCTCAGAAAGGGATCAGTGTAGAAGATCCTGAATGGAGTGGAAGAACAATGTGAAACTCAATTCAAAATCCTAAAAAACAACCAGGTTTACTGATCTGATAGAGCCTGGTGAGACCCCTGGGACTATGGCCTCTTGTTTCCCTTCAGGTCTGGAACTGAACTCACTCCTATGGCTTCCAGCCAAACAATAGACAGGCATATAGGGTCAACATTTACATCAGGTAGATACACTCCTTAGAACAATCAGTCAGAGAATAGAAGGGCAGTATTTACACAGGGAGATGCTCAGGGTGGGGAGCAGAGATGCATAGGAAGCAAGGACACAGGGAAAAGGTAACTATGGGGAGGCAGTGGGAAGAGAGCTGTTACATTGTGGGGAATTGCAGTGAATGTCATGAAACAAAATGTGTATGAACTATTGTATGGAAAACGAATTTGCTTTGTAAACTTTTACCCAAATCACAATGAAAATTTAAAAAAATAAAATTTGATAATAATGAAAAATACTTGGGAAAAAATTTCCACTAAAAAACCCACCACAAAGAAAGATATTTGTACCCATTCCAAAGACAGGTGATCCCACAGAATTAGGAAATTATCTAACAATATCACTAATATAGCATGCAAGTAAAATCATACTGAAGATAATTCAAAAATGATTGCAGCAGTATATTGACAGAGAACTTCCAGAAGTGCAAGCTGGATTCAGAAGAGGACATGGAATGAGGGATATTATTGCTGATGTCTGATGGATTTTGGCTCAAAGCAAAGAATGCCAGAAAGATGTGTTTTATTGACTACGCAAAGCATTCAATTGTGTGGATCATAACAAATTATGGATAACATTGAGAAGAATGGGAATTCCAGAACATTTAATTGTACTCATGAGGAACTTCTACATAGACAAGGAGGCTGTCATTCAAACAGAACAAGGGGACACAGCATGTTTAAGATCAAGAAGGGAGTGTGTCAGGGTTGTATCCTTTCACTATACTTATTCAGTCTGTATGCTGAACAAATAATCCAAGAAGCTGGACTATATGAAGAAGAATGTGGCATCAGGATTGGAGGAAGACTCATTAACAATCTGCATTATGCAGATGACACAACTTTGCTCACTGAAAGTGAGGATGACTTGACACACTTACTGATGAAGATTGAAGACTACAGTCTGCAGTATGGATTACATCTCAATATAAAGAAAACAAAAATCCTCATGACAGGGCCAACAAGAAGCATCATGATAAATGTAGAAAGGATTGAAGTTGTCAAAGACTTCATATTACTTGGTTGTGCAATCAACACCAATGGAAGCAGCAGTCAAGATAACAGATGTCATATAGCATTGAGCAAATCTTCTGCAAAAGACATCTTTCAAGTGCTGAAGAGTAAGGATGTCTCCTCAGAGACTAAGGTGCACCTAACCCAAGCCATGGTATTTCCAGTCACCTCATATACATGTGAGAGCTGGACAATGAATAAGGAAGATCGAAGAAGAGTTGATGCTTTTGAGTTGTGGTGTTGGTGAAGAATGCTGAAAGTACAATGGACTGCTAAAAGAACTAACAGATCTGTCCTGGAAGAGGTGCAGCTGGAATGCTCCTGAGAAGCAAGAATGGCCATTTTGGTCATATTGTCAGAAGGGACCATTCCCTGGAGAAAGATGTCATACTTGGTGAAGTGGAGGGTTCACAAAAGAGAGGAAGGCCCTCAATGAGTTGGATGATTGACTCAGTGACTACAACAATGGGCTCAGGTATAGCAAGGATCACAGGAGCGGGCGGTGTTTTGTTGTCATGTACATGGGGTCGCTATGAGTCAGAGATGACTTGACAGCACCTACCAACAACAAAGACAATATTAAAGTGGAAGAATATAAGAAAACATTTACTATACATAATTAACAAGCCAGCCCACCCAAGAGTCACAGGGTTAGCACAACAAAGACTAATCACTACAGAAATTTCAAGAGGTTATTATTCATGAGGGAGCTTTGGTAGCGTAGTGCCTAAGGCATTTGACTGGTAACCAGCTACTCCTGGGAAGGAAGATGGGGCAATCTACTTCCGTAGTGATATTGCCTCGGAAACCCAAGGAGGGGTGGCTATGAGTCGGGTCTGACTCGATGGCACATAACAACAACAACATTGTTCATGAACCAAGTACAAAGATCCAAGAAATGTATCTACCTAAAGTAAAAGTTCACCTCATACACCTGTCTTTTGTTTGGCGGGAGCTCTGGTGGCATAGTGCACCCCACAACACCTATGGTCAATATTTGGTAAAGTTAATTGTACACCCCACAACACCTATGGTCAATATTTCTATGTGAGTTCTTAATATCAGTAATAATCAGAAAAATACTAGTTAACACAACAAAAAGATAATGCCAGATTTATTTTAAATAAATAAATAAAAGGAATGCTAATAATGAAGATCAGGGCATATGGAAACTTACCTTTACAGCTCATGGGAACATACATCAGAACAACTTTTTGGAAAGCAATTTGACAACATTAACCAAGATTTTAAGCTTGAGATAACCTTTATTCAACAGCTCAAGAATTAGGAATATATTCTAGAGAATGATCTCATTCATATACAAGGGTATATGTATAAGGATGCTAATTATAAGTATGGTTTAGAAAATTGTGAACAATCTAAATGTCTATAAAAGGGGACAGTATTATGCAAAAGAAAAAAAAACTGAAAACAATCAATATTCATAAAAATGGGAATTTAAAATGAATAAATACAAGATTATACGGAAAACCATACAACTCTTAAAATTAGGGGAGAGAGCGAGAGATAAAGATGATAGATTGGTGGGTAGATGAATGGATGCATAAACAGACAAATAATAGATATGCTTCTGTTGTCTTCCCTTCCTTTAAGATCCTCATTGTCTCTGTAATTTTAGAAATAAAAGCAACAAGAAAAATTTGGGAGATGAGTGATATGAATATTTACTTATTTTCTGATTGACCTATTTGGCCAAAATTATTCTTTTGAGATCCTTAGTACCTAAAAATAATCCTTTAGAAGTACCTAAACTGAAGAACTAGATGGTGCCTGGCTACCACTGTCAACTACTCAGAGGGGGATCTATGTAGGAGATCCTGGATGGAGTGGGAGGATGAGGTGGAACAAAACTCAAAATCATTAAAAAAGAGAAAAAAAGGGACCAGTTTTGCTGGTCTGATAGAGCCTGGTGGAACCCCTGAGCCTATAACCCCTAGCTGCCCTTCAGGTCTGGAATTGAACCCACTCCTGTGGCTTCCATCCAAACAAAACCAAAAAAAACCCAATCTCACTGCCGTCAAGTTGTTTCCAACTCATAGTGACCCCCCCTTGGGTTTCTGAGGTGGTATTACTACAGAAGTAGATTGTCCTATCTGCCTTCTGAGGAGTGGCTGGTGGGCTTGAACCACCAGGCCTTCTGGTTAGCTGTCAAATGCCTTAGGCACTATGCCACCAGAGCTCCCACCAAACAAAAGACAGGTGTATGAGGTGAACTTTTACTTTAGGTAGATACACTCCTTGGAGAGATCAATCATGGGAGAATAGAAAGGCTGTGTACGCACAAGGAGACAGCTTGGGGAGGCAGGAGTGCATGGGAGGGAAGGACACAGGGAAGAAGTAACTATGGGGAGTGTGGTGGTTATATTTGTGTGTCAACTTGGCTGGGCTTGGTTGAGTGGCTGGGCAGCTGGACGTAGTATACTCCATGATAAGATGGGTAATCAACTCCATGGTGGAATCTACTGTGAGCAGCTGAGTAGCTGCCTTAGGGAATGTGGTCTGCTTCCTGCATATAAGGAGAAGCTTTGGGGAACAGTTTCTAGTTTATGGCATGCTTGGACTCTACATGTAGCCGTGTCATTGTTAAGCAGCTTGCCATGCTCTGCTGACCTTGGGACTTACAATGGACTTGACTTAATGGCCTGCCATGTGGCCCCCGGGCATGGCTCAGGGCCTCCGGCAGTCAGCTGCCACACCCAAGGCTGGGTGTTCAAGCCCAGCGGCCGCTCCCCGCCAGGTAGATGGGCCATCTCTTAGGAGCTCTGGTAGCATAGTGGCTAAGACACTTGCCTGCTAACCAGACGGCTGGCGGTTCAAACCCACCAGCCACTCCTCGGAAGGAAGGTTGGGCAATCCTACTTCCGTAGTGATAATGCCTCGGAAACCCAAGGAGGGGTCGCTATGAGTTGGGGCCGACTCGATGGCACATAACAACAACAACAACATGTGGTTTGGTAACATCAGAACTGTGCCATTTTATTTGTCAACCTTGGGCTTGTTATCCTCAGCAGCCAGTAGCTGCCTGAGTGAAGAGATGCCTCTAGCTTCAACGGGCTGGGAGCAAGAGGCAGAGCTGAAGCCCAAGGACAAGGGCGCTTCACGCGGCCCTTAGAGCCTGGCACTTTGAACTTGGACTTAACGCCTCCAAACTAAAAACATAAACTCCAGTTTGTTCAAGCATCCCATTTGTGGTATATTTCTGTCAGAGTGGCACTAGGTAACCAGAACAGGGAAGAAGTGGGAGGAGAGCTGTTGCATCGTGGGAAATTGCAGTGAATGTCATGAGACAGCGTATGTGAACGGCTATAAAGAAAGTGAATTTGCTCTGTAAACCATCCAAATCACAATAAAAATGAAAAAAAAAAGTGTATTGTATTAACTCCAAGAAGAGCAGTGTTTTCTCTATAATCTTGAAATATAAATAATATATCCTCATTCTCATCTTAAATGAAATCAGGATAGTCTTTATTCTGAGTGAGACATGACGGAAGCAAGCTAATTTTTGTGTATTTATTTGGTCTGTCTCTGTGTTTGCTAATTGTGTGTGTATGTGTGTATTTGATGGTGTGGTGGTGGTGGTGTGTGTGCATGTCTATTTATGTATGTACTTTAAAGAGGTATTGGTACTCTTCTGTCCAAGAATTGTATAAATCTCCTCTATCCATCTCTTTCTGGTTTCTCCAACCATGACAGCTGCATTGGCATATGAATTTATTTGTTCTGGCCAAATGATTCTGTTTGAATGGCAACATTCATTTTTTTGAGTGGATATATATCAAACTCTATCAAGGGTAAAAAGGAAAGAGTGTTTTCACAACCTATCTACAGACACTATCCAGGCCAGTTTCAGTTTAAAATATTCTATTCTCCCTACAAACCAGAAAAAAAGTCTTTGTTAGACCATGTGTCTCACTTAAGGCTCTGAAATAAATAACAGTAAAATGATATGTTTTTTTTTTTTTTTTTTTTTTTAAAAAGGCCATTAAAAACATACTGGGGAATACTACTTAGCTATAAAGTGGATCCAACTACTGATATTTGCTACCAGATGGATAAACCTCAAAAATATTATGTTCATGAAAGAAGCCAAATGCAAAAGAGCACATATTTTATGATTCCATTTACATGAAATGTCTAGAAAGGGCAAAAAGAGCCAGAAAGTAGATTATTGGCTGCTTGAAGCTGGGGTGATGGAAATGTTCTAAGACTAGGTAGTAGTGATTTTTTCACAACCTTGTAACTTACTGTGGTAGTTCAGTTTGTGTGTCAACTTGGCTGGGCCTGGTTGAGTGGCTGGGCAGCTGGATGTAGTATTCCCCATGATGAGACTGGTAATCAACTCCATGGT
>NW_006921729.1:5456613-5467990 GCF_000298275.1 Orycteropus afer afer
GGGGGGGGGACCAGGTTTGCTGGTGTGATAGAACCTGGTGGATCCACTGAGACTATGGCCCCTAGCTGCCCTTCAGGTCTGGAATTGAACCCATACCTGTGGCTTCCAGCCAAACAAAAGACAGGCATATGAGTTGAACATTTACCTGAGGTAGCTACACTCCTTGGAGAAAATAATCATGGGAGAAAGAAGGGCTGTTTATGAGCAGGGGGATAGCTCAGGGGGCAGGAGTGCATGGAAGGATGGACACAGGGAAGTGGTGACTATCGAGAGGAAGTGGGAGGAGAGCTGTTGCATTGTAGTCAATGTCATGAGACAAAGTATATGTGAACTGCTGTATGGAAAGTGAATTCGCTCTGTAAACTTTCACTCAAATCACAATTTAAAAAAAGAAAGAAAAGAAAAAAAGAAATATTTCGGGAAAGATTGAAGGGCTAAAGAGTTCATAATCTACAAAGAGTCCAGCATGTAATATTAACTATTCCAAATACTAAAAAAAGGAGTAAATGTAGCTATGTAGTGATGGTCAGGGAAGGTCTCAAATTGCTAAGAGTAAATTAAGTAGTCTGAGAAATATAATAAAATGAAAATCCAAAAAGAAAGTGATGTAGAGGAAAGAAAATAACATCAAATAGTAGTGCTATTCAGAATAAATTTTCCCTAAAAGCAAATGTCATGACATTCTGCTAGAGAATTAGCATTTAAGTACCTTCTATGTATCAGATAGCATAGTGGCTAAGGCACTTGACTGCTAACCAGAAGGCTGGCGGTTCAAATCCACCAGCCATTCCTCGGAAGGAAGATGGGGCAATCTACTTCCGTAGTGATACTGCCTCGGAAACCCAAGGAGGGGTCGCTATGAGTCGGGGCCGACTCCACGGCACATAACGACAACAACAACAAATGTATCAGATACTGTTCAGCCACAACAGCCATATGAGAGAGGCTTTGTTAGCCCCATTTCACAGATAAGGAAACCAAGACTGAGATAATATGCCCTTTTAAGGTCACACTGCCTAATAATGAATGACAATGAATCCACTTCTGTCTGGTTTGAAAACTGGTGTCCAAGTCACAGTAACACATTTTTTTTTTCTCCCAGGAAATTAAGAATCTATTGGGGAATCTTGTTTCAAACATGTATTTAATGGCTTAAATAAGGTTGTGGACTCAAATCTTTCTATCAGCATCTAGAAAGAATCATTTATACAAGCTTAGCATTCGTTAAGCTCCTGGAAGTATATTTAGCACATCACTGGCAATAAAAACAAGGAGACCAAATGTTAGGAAGCAGATACAACCTGAGAATATTTCTGAAATTCCACAGAGCCTGTGCATTTCTGAACCTTTAAGAATTAGAAAGTACTTTCAGGTGAATGTCACAAGGAAAAAAAAAGAAAACTTTTTTATCTATGAACTCTCAGTAATGTTATCTGGGGTTAAGAAAACCTTGAGTAGCTGATTCTTGTCACTTCACTGTAGGGGTGATGGCAGGATGCGATCATTATTTCAGCTTGTGTAATTTCCATACCATCTGACAGCCTTTTGCAATCCCCTCCCCACCCTCCCATAAGCCACCCGCCTCAAGTTCAAATCATTTGGGACTTTTGACCATAGAAGTTTTGAATTTGATATTCCTTCTCCTCTGTGTCTTTATTCCTGATAAGATGGTCTCATTCCTCCTAGAATTTATAAGAAATGAGTTTGTCAGAAATTTATAAATAATTAACCATTTTTCTCTGGATAGTAGAATAGAAACCTAAACCAAACCCACTGCCATCAAGTTGATTTTGACTCATACTGACCCCCATTGGGTTTCCAAGGCTATAAATCTTCATGGAAGTAGATCACCTCCTCTTCCTCCTGCAAAGCAGCTGGTGGGTTTGAACCACTGACCTTCTGGTTAGCAGCTAAATGTCTCACCTGCTACACCACCAGAACTCCTTGGATAGTAGAATACTTGAAATTAATTTATTCTGGGAACTTAGATATAGAATACATTAACTATCTTTGTCAAGGGTCAATGTTAAAATATTGTAGGTAGAACTGGAGGAATTAATAGTATCATTTTTATTGTCCCTCACTGTATTTCAATCACGTGGTAGAGATATATGAAATTCATCAAAGTTGCACAGTGAGATGGATGGATTGCTTAGAAAATCTTTCTGAGACCCAGTTTGCTCCAGGGAGGTGCCAGAACTGAGCAAACTCTTGGGCTATCACTCAATTCTTAAGTGTTTCCTGGTCTTGCTCATCATTGTTCCATGAAACATTTGGTTTCTGATCTGACTGGGGAGCCAGACCTAAGGAGGGATCATTTCACATATTATATCATGTGATGGAAGCCCATTAAAGGATGGAATGAAGGCTCAGGGGTAACAGAAGAGTGTGGTTTTCAAATCAAATCTGGAATACAGACATCATTCCAGTCAATCCCCACTCTCTGAGACAGATTTTTTTCTATCTATAAATCAGGAATGATTATGATCATATATACAGAGTTGTTATGAGGATTAAATGAAATGACATGTGGGAAAGTTTCTGACACATAGAAAATTATCTTTTAAACTTTTTAAAAAGTTGCCATTAGGAAGTTAATGTTTAATACAATATAATGTCTTGGAAGGGGTTGTCATTGTCTGCTTGAAGACTTTTTTTTTCAGTTCCCACCAGTAGCATGAATTTATACTGCAATCCTTCAAGAATCTGGGTTTGTGGCTCCAGTTCTCAGAAGCTTCTTTTGTTTTTTTTCATGTTAACCCAGTGCTAGACTTGAGGTATGCAAACATCTGGGCTGTTCCTCTCTGTGTAATTTATTTATTTATTATTCACTCTTACACTGAGAGCTGAAGCCTTTTGGTATCTCAGCTTGAAGCATACTGGGGGAGGGCAAATTATTATTACTCCTGTCTTATACATTTTTTGTTGTTGTTGTTCCTAACAGTAAAGTCAACAATAGTATTGAGAAAATATGGTAATATGGAATGAGAAAATAGAGTTTGTTAACAGGCAGCTAATGTTGCAATATAGCCAATATATTTTTTAAGTAAGGGAATATTAAAATACATTATAAATTTAGAGAAAGTAAAACAATGTTATATTGACCCTATATTAGAGGCAAGTCAATAGGATTGAGCAGGAAGACAACTAATAAGCTATGCAGATATCTAGTTCTAGTGGTGTAGTGCCAAGGCATTTGACTGCTAACCAAAAGGCTGGTGGTTCAAACCCTCCAGCCACTTCTTGGAGGGAAGATTGGGCAATTTACTTCTGTAGTGATACTGCCTTAGAAACCCAAGGAGGGGTTGCTATGAGTTGAATCTGACTCGATGGCAGTGAGTTGTTTTTTTTATAAAGATATTATGTCATATATGTGAGGAAAGAACAGAATTGGGCAAGAAAAACGTAGTGTAGGGGCTAGCACTTGCTTTCTGGGATACTTGTTTAAAGCCTAAACCTCAAAACCTCAAAATCAGATGTTCCTTCATAGCATATACCTACTAATTCCCACATTTCCTATTGAACTCTAGGAAGAGGTTTAATTTTATACATACATATATGTGTGTGTGTGTGTGTATATATATATATATATATATATATATATATATAAGCTCTGGTAGCATAGTGCCTAAGGCACTTGACTGCTAACCAGCCACTCCTTGGAAGGAAGGTTGAGCAATCTACATCTATAGTGGTGCCTCGGAAACCCAAGGAGGAGTCGCTATGAGTCAGATCCAATTCGATGGCAAATAACAATAACAACAAATAGATAGATAGATAGATAGATAGATAGATAGATAGGTAGGTAGGTAGTTTGGATGCTACAAAATAAGAATGTGACCAATAAAAGATGAATTGTATTATTATCTTGGGTGCTCAGAACAGCCTCCCTGCTAGGGATTTCTGTACTGGAGGGGTCAGAGTGGGAACTCAGTGCATTATAGCATTAAGGAGACCAGAGTACCGAGTCAGACTTAATCTTTAGAGATTACAGACACAAAATGGCGGTAGTAATGTACAACTAGAGGAGTCCTGTTGTTGTTGTTATTTGCCATTGAGTCGGCCCCAACTCCTAGTGACCCCTCCTTGGGTTTCCAAGGCAGTTATCACTATGGAAGTAGGATTGCCCAACCTTCCTTCCGAGGAGTGGCTGGTGGGTTTGAACCACCAGCCTCCTGGTTAGCAGTCAAGTGCCTTAGGCACTATGCTACCAGAGCTCCTAGGTGGCACGAATAGTTAAGCAATTACTAGCTGAAAGTTGGCAGTTCAAAAACACCCGGAGCCCCTTTGGAAGGCAGGCCTGGTGATATGCTTCTGAAAGGTCACACAGTCTTGAAAACCCTAGAGAGCAGTTCTACTCTGTACATATGGGGTCACCATGAGTTAGAATCAACTGAACAGTGACAATGTGCAAGTAGATATCCTACAATAGTCTTTCAAAGAGAGTTGCTACTGTTTCTCATTTGATTGCTTATTCATTTCTTGGAATGTGCTCAGAGGCCACAGTGGTATCTGGTTGTTCTTAACCATGGGTGTGTGGAAATCCTCTCTCATGTGGAAGCCCTTCCCTCACATCTTCCATCCCTCATTCTCACAAATCAGTATAAAGCTAAGCAACTGAAAAGAGAGTACCGACCATCAATATCAAGTCCTCCAACTCATGGCTAAGAGATTTGGACATAGGTAGGCAAGAAGTATACTTAAGGATGATCCACTGAGCCAGTAAGTTTTCCATTTGTGATAAGCTGGTTTGAGTTGGGTTTCCATCAATTGTAACCAGAGTCATTTCTAATATAAACAAACATTGGAAGGAAAATTTGAGATAATATGGGCTCAATGAAATAGAAACTAAAGAGAAGACACAGTATGCCAAAGAAGCAATAAAACAACAGAATAGGATGAAAAGGTAGTTAGCAGAACAAAATAAAGAGATAGCAGAGGAAAATAAAACAATTTCAAAACTGAAACACAAATTAGAATCAGCAACAAGTAGAATAGACAATGCAAGGAATTGTGTCAGCCATGGGAAGTACAAGTTTAATGAAAAAGAGCCCCTTGGAATCCAGACTACATGAATAAAGAAAGCAACTTTTCTTAAATGAAGGATGACCTGCATCTGCAGAGTGTAAGAATCCATAGCTTTCAGGAGAAATAAAAATGATGACTAACAAAGATAGCAATCTCAAGTCATCACAAATTTTCACACTGACAAGGAGAAGAGGCAGGCCATTTAGAAAGGAAAATGAAACAGATAAGCCTTGGAAGAAAACAGAGCAATTTCTATATAAATGTGGAAGAGACAAGAGTGTGGACCAAAAATTATATACCAGCTGTCAGCCACATGGCAAGAAAGTATAATGGAATTTAAAATGCTATGTTGTTGTTGTTGTTATATGCCATTTAAAATGCTATAATGAGTGTTAATCATATACTCTGATTTTTTTTTTAAGTCTTGTGTTTGTACCTTGGTAACTGAAACTATGATATTTTTGAACATGATTATACACCTATTAGTTGTAGCCTAACACTAATCAGTAATTTGTCATCAATACTGGAATGTTTTCTGGTATGTGAATAAATATTCAGAGATCTAAAAAAAAAACCCAAGAGGCAAGCTAGGCAAATGTACATGAATGAGGGTCAAAATATGACCTAAAAGTCTGAGTTAGATAAATTTAAATAACCAATAAATTTCAAAGGCATTTGGCCACCAGGTTTCCCTGTTGATCTTCCATGTCTGCCCTTCAACAGCAAGGATTTGACCTAAGTGACCATCTTTGATGTCAGGAAGGAAAATACTAAAGACTTAAATCCCCTGTTCCAACCCAGATATCTGAGGCTTTTGTAGTCAGTGTTATCTGATAGTCCCAAGACAGTCAACTGGAAATTCACACTTACCTCTGAATGTCTCCCTAGTTGAATAAATATGGGACCCAAGAGTGGTTAGATGTCAAGACTAGATTTGAAATGACATAATTCCCCAAGATATCAACTATATAATTCCAATTAAAGAAGTACCTTATCTTGTGAAACAAGAAGAGTAGGAAAGAAACAATAGGCCAGGCTCTATTATGATTCCAATAAATAAATTGTATCCCAATAAATTCATTTGCATCCCAAAAAGCCTGGTTGCCCAGAGAGCTCCACTCCATCCATCCTCTCAGATTACAAAGAAAACTCAAAAATCTGTGACTCTGCCCTTACCAAGGCCATCAATTATAGAAAACCTGAAGAAGATGTGATCAAATATGGCCAGAAATCTAATACCAGTGCTCCTCAACTAACGAATTTACTTCAAGGTATAAGGAAGGCTTCTGAATGGAACAGGGTAAAAAGAAAGGTGAAGGGAGAGAAAGGACAAGAAATTATGAATTGACAAGCTGTGGCATTAAAGGGCACAAGGAATCCTGGCTTCATTTAACTACAGTGAAACCTGCAACAGCTGGAACTCAACTGGACTGCATTGTTTCCAGGTGCAAGTTTTGACAGGGTGCAGTCATACTATTTTTCTGTCATTTGTTTTGATGGATTATATTTAAGTTCTCCTTCTCTGACACGTTTCTCCATTACACAAGTTCTGAGTTTTTCAAGTTTTGCTATACATTATATATGTGCATATATATATCAATACATACATGTATATATAAAATGTACATTGCTATGTGGCACAGTGGATAAGGCATTTTGTTGCTAAACAGAAGGTTGATGGTTCAAACCCACCAGCTACTCCTCTAGAGGAAGATGACCCAATCCACTTCCTTCAAGATTTAAAGCCTTGGAAACCCTATGGAGGATTGTTATGAGTCAGAATTGACTTGATGGCAGTGATTTTTTTTCTACAAATATTCAATTATATTAATATAGAGTGCAGTTTCATAAATTATGTAGTGTGGCTTTTCCAGCCATAAGTCTTAGTAAACTCCATGGTGGAATTTGCTGTGAGCAATTGAGTAGCTCCTGATTGATAAAGTTACCTACCTGGGGTATTTCTGTTGGGAGCAGCAGGAAGCAATCTTCTGGGAAGTTCTCTCTCTCTCTCTCTCTCTCTCTCTCTCTCTCTCTCTCTCTGCAGGTGTATAGAATTCTGATGCTGGGATTGGTTAGCTTGGCCATTTTGCCAGGCTCAAAAGGAGCCTTCCTAGAGGCAGAAGGAGTCCCTCTGACTGCTTGCTGAGAAAGATGTGCTGCTGAGAGAAACATGCTCCTGAGAGACAAGTGCTGCTGAGAGAGAGATGTGAGAAACACATACTGCTGAGAGAGAGACATGCACTACTGAGAGAGTGATGTGCTGCTGAGACTGCTGGCTGCTGAGTGAGACAGCCAGCTGCAAGAGACTGAGGGCATTTCTGAACTTGAATTGTAGTCTGGTGCTTCCCTAATAAACCCCACAATCTGTGAGTTCTGTGTGGCCACTGCAGCGAATTATGGAATCCAGCAGAGAGGTGGTGGGTGCTCTGGGAGTGTGTTAGGCTGGGTTCTCTAGAGAAGCAAAACCAGTAAAGCTTAGAGAGCGAGAGAGAGAGAGAAAGAGAAATTTATCTTAGGAAAATAGCTCACACACTTATAGAAGTTGGCAAATCTCAAGTTCTTGGATCAAACGTCAAGCTGGAGGCTTTTCCCAACTCATGCAGCTGCAGGGGCTGAAGAGCTCAAGGTTGGCAGGAAATACCGGTTGTTGACTCCAACAAATGATGAATCCAAGACCTCCAGGCTGATGATGGATTGTTCACTCACAGACTGTTGTAGGCAGCACAAGAGGATCCCAATTCATAAAAACGTGTCTCTTTTCCCAGGATGTTAATACATATACTGGAAGCAGGCCACAACCCTAGGGAAACACCCTTTCAATGGATTGGCTGCTCAAAACATACATCTGATCTCATCATGGGAACAACCCATATCACAATTGCTTAATGACACAAAATTGTGGTCCAGCCAAGTTGACACACAGCTCCAACTATGACAAGGAGGAATGGTTGGTGTCAGGGTTGATAAAAGGGCTGGAGGAAGGCAGCATTTCTGGCCTTATAGGAATAAGTCTTGGGCTACTGATGGTGATTCTGTTTTTCTCTTGTGGGGTTAGAGGAGGTCAGAAGATATGACCTCCCTGCCCTTTGGCATAGAGTAGTGATATAAAATGAAATTTATACATAATTATCTTAATAGCTATAGTAATTTTGGTTACAAACAGAATTATGTGTATAATTTTTAAATGAAAAGATACTGTAAAACAGTAATTTATTTTTGAAGATAGAAAAACAGTTTAAAAAATGCTTGTAAATAATGGAAAATGGGAGCAGAGATGAGAGGAAATTGAAGTTGTTAATTTTCCCATTTTAATTGGGAGACAATAGAAACTGCTTGGTTTCTGAAGTCCATGCATTGATATCGGTGTTGAGGTTGATTTTAATAACCAAACTTTGGTATAGCAATACCATACTGGAATAGACTCTCATGAACTGCTAGTTGGAGTGTAAATGGGTACAGCTCTTCTGGGGTTAAGCTGTCATAATGTATCAAAAGCCTGAAATACCTGCATAATCTTTGACTCAGAAATTCTACTTTTATGCATTAACCCCAAGGAAATAATCAGAGGTGCACATGACAATTTGTGTATGGTGGTGTTTACAGTATCATTATGTGTATTTTCAAGAGTCAGCCAAATTCTATATCCTTAGGAGAGTGACAATATAAGTTACTGTTCAAATAGGGATGGGTACCAGATTAACTAGCATGTACTACAGTGCTATAAGTGTATATGATACTATAAGTACCATAATATAATATAATTAGGGGAAAAAAGAGTTACATTAAAATCTACTAAATGCTAAGAGAAATCAAAAGAGAAATGAACAAAGAGAGTGCAAGAGCTGTGGGGCTTCTCTAGACTAGAGAATCTGAAAGGTAGGGTTGCTTGGGTTCCCTATCTTCTAGTTCCTGACTCCTCATAACCTGTCAGCAACTTGCTTTTAGACAACATGATTCTCTGCTACATCCTTAGGATCTCTTCATCCAGAATTTTCTTAACCTTCAGGTCATCAGAACAATCTAACAATATTTTAAGCACATAAAGAACCTAATAGGGGAGCTCTGATAGCATAGTGGCTAAGGCATTTGACTGCTAACCAGAAGGCTGGCGGTTCAAACCCATCAGCCACCCCTCGGAAGGAAGATGGGGCAATCTACTTCCATAGTGATACTGCCTCAGAAACCCAAGGAGGGGTCACTATGAGTCGGTCCGACTCAACAGCACATAACAACAACAACAAAGAACCTAATATCCAAAATGAAGAGCTACTTAGTAATACCACTACCCATCTCTCATTTTGTTGTACTGTGGTGGCTTTTGTGTTACTATGATGCTGGAAAGTATACCACCAGTATTTCAAATACCAACAGGGTCACTCATGGTAAATAGGCTTCAGCAGAGATTCCATATTAAGACAGACTGGAAAAAGGCCTGACAATCTACTTCTAAAAATTAGCCAGTGAAAACCCTATGGATCAGAACAGAATATTGTCAAATATAGTGCTGGAAGATGAGCCCTGTAGGTTTGAGAAGACACTCACCACTCACAGTGGCAACTAAATACCTTGAGGGATTGAGTCACTGGGCCTGTGGACTAGAGACCATGGTTCAGGGGACATAAAACTCAATTGCATAACATAGTACACAAAAATATTTTTCTGTGACATTGATTGCAATCCCCACATGTAATAATTCTCTTCCCACTTCCTCCCTGTGGTTACCTTTTCCCTGTGTCCTTCTTGCCTTTGCATTCTGCCCTCTGATCTTTCTCCCTGGACAAATACTGCCCTTCTAGTCTCCCATGGTTTTAAGACTGGGTTTAAGACTACTTTTAAGACTTGAGTCTTAAAAACTTGTGAGTGGCCATCTTAGATGCAACTATTGGTCTCTCCTTGTTTGGAGCAAAGAAGAGTGAAGAAAATCAAAGACATATGGAAACAATTAGTCCAAGTGACTAATGGAACATGAGAACCTCAGCCTATGTGACCCTGAGACCAGAATAACTAGATGGTGCCCGGCTACCACTGACAGCCACTCAGAAAGGAATCAATATTGGATATCCTGGATAAAGTGGGAGAAAAATGTGGTACAAAACTCAAAATCATAAAATTTAAAAAAAAAAAAAAACAGGTTTATTAGTCTGATAGAGACTGGTGAAACTCTGAGACCATGACCCTTAGTCACCCTTCAGGTCTGGAACTGAACTCACTCCCATTGCTTAATGTTCAGCCAAACAATAGACAGGCCTACATGGTGAACAGTTACACCAGGTAGATACACTCCTTAGAACAATCAACCATGGGAGACTACAAGGGCAGTATTTGTGAAGGGGGAAAGATCAGAGGTCAGAATGCAAAGGCAAGAAGGACACAGGGAAAAGGTAACGACGGGGAGGAAGTGGGAAGAGAGTTGTTATATGTGGGGATTGCAATCAATGTCACAAAACAAAATGTGTATGAACTGTGCAACTGAAAACAGTTCTCTGTAAACTTTCACCCAAACCACAATAAAAAGTTTCTTTGTTTTTTTTTTAAATAAATGCACAGTGGCTGCAACAATGAACTTGATAATATTAACAATCATTAAGATGGTGTAGGACTGGGCAGCATTTTGTTCTGTTTGTTGTAGATGGGGTCACCATGAGTTAGAGCTACATCAATGGCAACCAACATCAATAACAACCCAGTAATAGGAGGCCATTCATTCACACATACACCAGTCATTGCACCAGGAATAACCACACAGGCAGGATAAGAATCTCTGGGAGAGTTTTGTCCAAAGTGTTGTGGAGGTTCAGAGGGTTGGCTCACTTAGCAAACTTTTCTGAAGGTAATAGGATCAGGACAGAGGTGAATCTATGGAAAATAGTGCTTGTGGCAAGCACTGAAATTGCACTCCTGTCCAAACATCTGCCACCCATCTTTTAAATAACTGTACCATAATATCAGCTCAAAATACAAGTCAAGCTCATTCATCTTTTACTGAACATATCATGGGACTATGTAAAAATTAAAATTGTACCTTCCTTGCTTTCACTGATGAAAATTGGTCTTTGATATGCTCAGTCATTTTTTTCTTCAGTTTCTTCTCCTGCTACACTCAGTAGAGCAAATCACACAGTCTGCCATGACCAGTGGAGGTTCTCAAATAAGAAAATATTAGTTTTAAATTGCTAAATGATCTTTCACTGTTAGTGATGGAAAAGCCAATGGTTAATAGAAATTGTTCAGTAGTAACCCCCTTCAAGTGGTACTCAGGGTATGTGTCATACCTGCCTCACATTGAATACACATCTGGATCAGGGACACTCTCAGAGGTGAATGGATATTGGGTCTTTTTTTTTTTTTT
>NW_006921729.1:5479935-5481032 GCF_000298275.1 Orycteropus afer afer
ATCTTCTGTGTCTGTGTTAATTGGTTTCCCTTTTCTTTGTTGAAGAGGGTCTGTGCAATCCTTCTGCCTAGTCCGCCATCTTGCCGGAACCTCGAAGTGATGTTGGATATTGAGTGTTGAAAGTCATAATGTTCCAGAGCTGCAAAAACTTTCAGTGTGACTGGTGCATGGGATAAAAGTTGGAAAGGGCAGACAGAGAAGGGTAATACATCCTCCCAGTCCTTCATCTCCTACAATAACAAAGGTTTCAAGACTGTTGTTGTTACGTGCCATTGAGTCAGACCCGATTCATAGAGACCCCTCCTTGGGTTTCTGAGGTGGTATCACTATGGAAGTAGATTGTCCAACCTTCCTTCTAAGGAGTGGTCTGGTGGGTTTGAACTGCTAGCCTTCTGGTTAGCAGTCAAGTGCCTTAGACACTAGCCACCAGAGATTCCAAACCAAACCAAACTCACTGCTGTCGAGTTGGATCTGACTCATAGCCACACTTCCTTGGGTTTCTGAGGCAGTATCACTTCAGAAGTAGATTGCCCAACCTTTCTTCTGAGGAATGGCTGGTGGGTTTGGACTGCAAGCCTTTGGGTTAGCAGTCAAATGCCTTAGGCACTAAGCCACCAGAGCTCCCACTTAGAAAATAATCTCATTATGCCTTCATGTGTCAGACAAATAAACTCAACAGGAAAATTATTAAAGGGTGCATTGTAGGTGATACGCAGATCCAAGACTGACTTCTCTCCTTTCTCTTGAATCTGCTTATCACCAAAACATTAAGCAGAACTCATGGGTGTAACTGTAAACCAATTTGACTTTGTGAGAAACTGTTTCTTTCAGGTTTGCTCAGTGGGAGAAGTTCTTTCTCTGTCCCTGGATGAAAACTTCCGTGGTGAATGTCTTTCCTGATAGCACATAGGTAATAAAAGATCCTATGGTCACAAAGGATGTTTCAAGATCTGTCCTGAAGTACAATGCTGTCAGTGATAGGATAATATCTAAACACCTACAAGGAATACCCGTTAATATGACTGTTATTCAAATTTATGCCCCAACCACCAAAGCCACAGATGAGGAAATTGAAGAATTTTATCAGCTTCTACAGT
>NW_006921729.1:5483357-5519703 GCF_000298275.1 Orycteropus afer afer
AGGAGGGACCATTCCCTGGAGAAGGATGTCATGCTTGGTAGGGTGGATGGTCGACGAAATGGGGGAGGCCTTCAACAAGATGAATTGATATGGTGGCTGCAATGATGAGCTCAAGTATATCAGGGATTGTGGGGCTGGCGCGGGATAGGGCAGTGTTTCGTTCTGCTGTGCATGGGGTTGCTATGAGTCGGAAACGACTCGACGACACTTAACAACAACAACAACATGGTCATTTTGATTTTATTTATTGTGATTCGGGTGAGAGTTTACAGAGTAGATTGTTTATCAAACAGTTCATACACATTTTGTGACATTTACTTCAATCCCCCATGTAGCAGCACTTTTTCTACCTCTTCCCTGTGTTTACCATTTCCCTTCATCCTTCGTTCCTATATAAAATCTTCTAAGCTTTATTCCTTGGCAAATGGTACCCTTTTTACCTCTTCTGGTTGATTGTTCTAAGGAGTATGTACCTCCCTGGTGTTATTGTTCACCTTATAGACCTATCTATTGCTTGGTTGAAAGTTGAGCCATGAGGGTGGGTTCAGTTCCAGGTCTGAAGGGTGTCTAAGAGCCATAGCCGCAGGGGTTCTACTAGTCTCTATCAGATTAGTAAGCTCTGTCTTTTTTATGATTTTGAGTTTTGTTTCACATTTTTCTCCCGCTCATTCTAGGATCTGCTATTGTGATCCTTTTCAGAGAGGTCAGTAGTGATAGCCAGGCATCACTGAGCCCTTCTGGTCCCAGGGTTGTGGAGGCTGGGGGCTATGTGGTCCATTAGTCCTTTGGACTAATTATTTCCTTGCATCTTTGATTCTCTTTACCCTTCTTTGCTCTAGAAAGAGCTCTGGTGGCATAATGATTAAGCATTTGGCCGCTAACCAAAAGGTTGACAGTTCAAACCTACCAGCTGCTCTACTGGGGAAAGATGAGGCAGTCTGCTTTCTTAAAGTTTTACAGCCTTAGAAACCCTATGCGGCAGTTCTACTCTGCCCTAAAAGATCACTGTGAGTTGGAATCAACTCAAAGGCAGTGGATGTGTTTTTTGGTTTTCTTTGCTCTGGATGGAGAGATACCAATAGTCACACCTTAGATTGATACTCACAAGCTTTTAAGACCCCAGTCGCTACTCACCAAACTAGGATGTAGAACATTGTGAACTATGTTATGCCAATTGACTTAGTGCCCCTGAGACTATGGTCCTGAGCCCCTAGGCCTAGCAACTCATTCCTTCAAAGTGTTTGGTTATGGCTAAGAAGTTTTCATAACTTTGCTCTCTGTATGCTCTACTGTATTCATGGATATATTTGCACCACATATAGATATATATGTAGAAATATCCTCTGTCAAACCTATATATATTCATGGGTAGAGTCCTATGGTCATTTTTAAGTAAAACACTCTTGCCAAAGGGGTAGGGAGGCCACATCTTCTGACCTCCTCTAACCCCACAAGAGGAAGACAGAATCACCATCAGTAGCCCAAGGCCTATTCCTGCAAGCTCAGACATGCTGCCTCCCTCCAGCGCTTTCACCATCCCTGACACCGACTGTTCTTCCCACAGCACCCACCACCTCTTTGTTGGGCTCGATAATTTACTGCAGTGGCCACACATAACTCACAGATTGTGGGGTTTATTAGGGAGCCAGGCTACAATTCAAGTTCAGAAATGCATTCAGTCTCTTGCAGCCAGCCGTCTGACTCAGCAGCCGACAGTCTCAGTAGCACATTGCTCTCTTGGTAATGTGTGTCTCTCGTGTCTCTCTCTTAGCAGCGTGTGTCTCTCATGTCTCTCAGGAGCACATTTCTCTCAGCAGCACATTTTTCTCAGCCAGCAGTCAGAGAGACTCCTTCTGCCTCTAAAAGGGCTCCTTTTGAGCCTGGCAGAGTGGTCAAACTAACCAATCCCAACATCAGAGTTCTACACAGCTGAGAGAAAGAGAACTTCCCAGAAGATTGCTTCATGCCACTTGCAACAGAAATACCCCAGGTGGATAACTTCAAGAATCAGGAGCTACTCAGTTTCTCATGGCAAATTCCACCATGGAGTTTACAAGTAGACTTATGGCTAGAAAAGCCACACTATGTAATTTACTATACTGCAACGCTCCATTCAGAAATTCAGGTTCTAGATCCATACAGTAATCTAGACTCCAGGCTCTATTTAAAGTTAACTCTTATCTGCTTTCCTAGTTAGAGGCTTCTATAGTCTTTCTCTCCTATCCCTCCCTATGCCTACTAACCTGTGTTGGGCCCAAGTTATGAAGGAGTTGTTCGGCGTGAGGAATTTGCCAACACATGACAATACAAATGCAAAAGAAAAGTTTATTTGCTAGCTCAAGCTAGGGTCCCTGCTCTTGCCAACGTAGTGTCCTTAGCAAAAGACCTCGTGCTCCGTTACTGTCACATTTTTATAGAAAAATATGGGGTGGAGTAGCACCAGGGCAAAGGGGTACAGATGATTGGTTGTTGCTAAGGGGTTTAGGGCAGAGATCTGAGATGTTGGGGAATGTGTTGGAATCCCCCGGCTCCAAAGTCTACTTAGGGAATTATTATCTAGGGAGGATGCAGAGCCCTGATATGTGGAGGACTTTGGGAGCCGAGCAAATCTCTGATACGTGCTGAATCCGGAGGACTTCTCTGATGCGTGCTGAGTCTGGAGGAAGTCTCTGATACCTGCTGAGTCCAGAGGGTAGATAAAGGCCCTGAGGAGTGTTTAGAATCCTCAACATTAAAAGACTTGTTAGAATCCCTGACACTAAAAGGTTTCTGGTTAAAGATTTCCCTGGAGGCTATAGGACTCCGGCCTCAGCCTCACACCTGGTTTCTGACCTATTGTTTAAAGCAGAAGAGAAATATGTAAAGAGACAAGGAATGTGCTTATTTGATGGGTACTGTAATAAGATAGTTTTGAACTCTCTGGGTCCATCATTACTTTCATGCATTCTTTGAACCTTCCCATTTGGAGCTCCATTGACACTGTTGAATGAATCTGCACTCCAGCTGTCACCTACTTCTTCCACAGGAAAATGGTATTCCACCTCCAGTTTCAGTCTGAGGTCCCATCACCCCTCCAGGTTGCAGTATTCAATAGCTCCTAATACAACTCCATTCCTCCATTCTGGCTCTCTCTGCCTTGTGGCCCACATATGTTCCTTGGAAATCCATTACATTGCCTTTGCCCTGATGCATTCTGGGTGAACCGCCTGATTACAAAGCAGTCACATCTTCAACTTGTCTGACAGCAGATAACCAGCCTGTGTCTTGCCCTTTGGATCACTCAGTCAGACACCATCCACTTTGTCCCTCCAAACTGTAGGTGATATTTTTGTTATCTGAGAGTTCCACTGAAATCCTCCCTTGAGACATGAGATAAAGGGAGATGTGCCTTCTACCTTATACCCTTACTCACAGCCTAGCAACACCGCTCTACGAATAAATCCCATTTGAAAAGGCCTTTCTCCAGAAGAAGAATCAGGAAGAGAAAGAGGAAATGGAATGTGTGGCTAATTGCCTCCATGAACAACTGCCTCCTTTGCTATGAGACCAGAAGAGCTAGATGATGCCTAGCTGCCATTATTGAATATTTTGATCAAAGATTCTACAAAAGAATCCTGATCAAAACAGAGAAAATGCAGAACAGAATTTCAAATTCTCATAGAATCCAAACTTTCTGGATTCTTAGAAGTTGGATGAATCCTTGAAGCTCTGAGATAATCTTTAAACCTTAAGCCAAAAATATCCTCTGAAATCTTTAAACCAAACAGTAGTTTAGCTTAATTTTAAAGAATGTCTGCCTTGAGGTTTGTGTTCTTTTAAGAACTACCTATATGGGATCAAATTAACAACATTAACTTGAAATATTAGATTGGACACTTAGAGAGTAGTGAGTTTAGGTTAATAGGGGAGGAACAATTCAGAAAAGGAGGGTGCAAATGGTTTCACAAGTTGATGAGTGTGATCAGTGTCACCGAATTGTACATGCAGAAACTGTTGAATTGGGTTGAATTGGTATATATTCTGCTATATACATTCTCAAAAAAAAGTCTTCCTTTAATAACCAGCAACCCCAAATTTTTGTAACTTTAATGCAGATGAAGGGTTTAAGAATCACTTAACTGCTTTTTAGTTTTTTTTCACTTGAAAGTTTTCATTTTTGTTTAACACCTCAGTTTAGTACTTCGTTACTCATAATGTGGTCCAAGGACTAGCAGGCAGCATCAGGTGGGAGCTTGTCAGAAACAGAATTTTAGGTGGTTTGCACCTAAAACAGTAATTATTAAAGTCCCTGCCCCTGGCCTACTGAACTAGAATCTGCATTTTAATGATATCCCCAGCTGACATATACTGCTATTGTTGTTATGTGCCGTACCCACTGCCATTGAGCCAATTCCAATTCATAGCAACCCCCATTTGGTTTCCAAGGCTGTAAATCTTTATGGAAGCAGATTGCCTCATCCTCCTCTCACAGAGTATGCATTTTGGCAGTGAGTTGATTTTCAGTGCATACTGTTCCCATGTGACAGAGTAGAACTGCCCCATAGGGTTTCCTAGACTATAATCCTTATGAGAACAAAACATCAGGTCTTCTTCCCTTGGATCCACTGGGTGGGTTCTCATCGCCAACCTTTCAGTTAGCAGCTGAGTATTTAACTATTGTACTACCAGGACTCTTAGCTGATACACATGCATGTTAAATTTTGAGCAGCACTGCTTTACAAACTCTTTTCAACTGTTCTTCAGTGTTTCAGTCAAAACTTTCAATTTATTTTCAAAAGGCCAGAGTGCCAATGACTATCTTTGCAAGTCCCGATTGCAAACCACCTAAAGAATTAATGTAGATATCTTCCTATTGAATTCGAATATTCTTCTTTCACCTCAAATTCAACATATTCTAAGTCAACTCAGCATTTTCCCCTAAAGTCTGACACCTCTTCCCTATAAGCCTACACATTTTTTAAGACCTGATAATGTCCAATGTCCTCTAAAACTTTTTTGTTTTTCTATTCACTATTCCTCTGTCTCAACTCATGGACCATGCCATCCTTTAGCACTTATTATGTCCTGCTATTTTTTTCACTTAAGTTTATACTGCCTTGAACTGGCATTAAGTTTTTATTCATTTAGCAATACTTTTTGGGTACTTTCTATGTGCCAATCGATGTTCTAAGAGCTGGGATATAATAAAGAACAAGACATTAATTTTCTGTTCTCATGAACCTCATATTGTTGGAGAAGAGACAAAAAGAGGTAAAGAGATAAATACAAAATTTTATATCATAATGATGACTCAAGTAGATATTGCCAGTCTCAACCTGTCCCTTCAACTGCAACTCATCTCTCCATCTGTCTACACAATGTCTCCACTTGGATGTCTAACACACATCGCAAACTTAATATATCCCAAACTGAACTCTTGCTTTTTATTTTAACACTCTCTTTTTCCAATGAACTTCATCTCAATAAATAGCATCTCCATACACCTCTCTTTCTCTACTTTCAATCCATCTGCAAATCCTGTTATATTTACTTACATACCTAAAATGTTACCACTTGTCCCCACCTCCTCGACTACAACTCTTTCCAGGTTATCAGCATCTCTCATTTGGACTGCCATGGTAGCTACTACATGACAGTCTCCTGCTTGCACTTTCATCCCTCTACTACAGAATACACTCTACATAACAACCTGAGCTGCTTTTACAGAGCAAGGAACAGGATTCCCCAGCTCAAGACCATCCATTGTTCTCCCATTACATCAGGAATTAAATCCAGAGACCTTACACAGGCCTACAAGGCCCTGCAGACTCTGGACCCCTAGCTGTCTCTCTGACCTCAACCCTTGCCACTCTCTTACTTCCTCTTTCTACTCCAGCCCCTTTGAACCACTTGATGTTCTTTGAACACACACTGCAGGCTCCCTTCCTAGGGCTTTTGCAATTGTTTGGATCAGTCTTCCTTCAGACATCCAGAAGGCTTTATTCATATCTCTTTCTCCTCAAATATCACCTCCTCCAGGGAAGGTCTTTCCTGGTTACCATATTAGCAATAAACTACATATCACTCTCTTACCTTCTTCTCCTTTCCTTTTCATTTTGACACTTAGCCTTAATCACACACATGTATACACCCTTGTTTATTAGTGTGTTTGTTTAATGTCTGTCTTCTCACTAAAATGTCACCAGTTGCCATCTAGTTCATCACAACTGCTTGTGTGTCAGAGTAGAACTGTGCCCCATAGGCTTTTCTATGGCTGATTTTTCAGAAGTAGATTGCCAGCCCTTCTTTCGAAGTACCTCTGGGTGAACTTAAACCTGACCTTTCACTTAGCAGTTGAATGTGTTAACCATTTGGTTTCTCACTAAAATGTAATTTTTAAGATAGCAAGAAATTTGCCCCTTTTTTAATATATGCTTTTTTTTTTTTTTAATAATTACTGTATGTCTAGCACCTAGAACAGTGCCTGGAGAGTAGACATTCAATAAATATTTTTCAAGTAAATAAACAGTAACTAAAGTACCTTGTTTGCAAATTACTTACTTTGCATAATAACAGCACAAATTGCCCCTATAAAAATGTCACTGTCACTGACATGAATTTTTACAATGCTTCCATAAATAGAATTTCCTTTGAATATCGAGTCTCCCCCTGCTCTAACAGCAAGATAGTGTCAAACATATAAATATTGTCCATCGTACATATAGCAACAAAAGAAAAATTTGAGTGCAGTTGCTCTAACACATAATTTTCAGCCTGACTATGCAGTTTTTGTCTGGAGACATTTGGTTACAAGTCAGGGAGCACAGGCTCATGACACTGCCCAGTGACTTCCTTTTGGGAAGAGGTAAGGAATATGTTGCCTCCCTCATCCTTTGAAGAATGCATCCTGCATACCTTGCATGCAGCAGAGTAAAGATATGGAAATCTAGAGCCACATGTTGGATCAGAAGATATTCTTCAAGGTTTAATGGTTATATCTTCTCTATGTAGAACTAATTATCAATTTGGACTGGAAACTTTTAAGAAATAACAGTGTTAAGCCACAGCCCTAGAGACCCAGATTTAATTGCTCTGACCCTAAATGTTGGTATTTCTTAAAAGGTCCCCCACACAGTCAGATGGTGAACCACTGGTCTGTAATCCTAGAGCCTAGCTCCAGAGTGCCAATGACCTGCCTAGTGCACTTGCTAGACAGAGCCTCATACCAGGCAATCAGGAAAGACACAGGGGAACTGGAATTGGTCTCAGTCCTTGAAGAACTCATGGAGGGCTTTATGGTTGTGTGATCATGTCCCAGTTAGAACACTGTCTAACACTTTTGGGTTTGATAACTCTAGAGATGTGAAAATTTTGAGATAAGTCAAAAATGAAAAAAAAAATGGACAAATGGTTGAAGTCCACTCAATGGGAAACAGATAGTCTCTTTAACAAATAGCACTGGCAAAAGTAGATATCCATTTGCAAAAAATGAAATAGAATTCTTACCTTACACCATACACACAAAAACTAACTGAAAATAGATCAAAGATCTAAATGTTAAAACTATAAAGTACTGGAAGATAACAGAGACAAAGCAGAATTTACAGCATAAATACACTATCAAACATAACTAAAAATGTACAAACAACAGAAGATAAACTAGGTAACTGGATACTCCTAAAAGTTAAATACTTATGCTCTTCAAAAGGTTTTACCAAAAGAGTAAAAAGAAAACCTAAACACTGGGGCAAAAAAATTTGTCAAGGACATATCTGAC
Source organism: Orycteropus afer afer (assembly GCF_000298275.1). NCBI lineage: Eukaryota > Metazoa > Chordata > Mammalia > Tubulidentata > Orycteropodidae > Orycteropus > Orycteropus afer. The sequence continues at coordinate 5,491,114 of NW_006921729.1, forward strand.
AAGGGTCTAATTTCTAAAATATGCAGAAAACTTCAATACCTCAACAACAAAAAGACAAACAATCTAATCAAAAAACAGACAAAGCAGAAGAGTAAAGCACAACTAAATACTATTACATACGTAATCCCAACGATAGTAATAACAAGCAATATCTATGAGTAGATATATAGATAGATATGCAAGCTGAACAGATGTAGGAAGGCAAATGGGAGTACATCTACAAGTATGTGAAGGTTTGGCAAAGGATATTTCTACATATATATTTGTATGTGTTGCAAATATATGTAAGGATATAGCAGAATATACAGGGGGCAAAATTCTGTAAATTTCTTAAGCATACCAAACACATTGAGGGAATAAATCACTGGCCTTGAGTTCTTAGGACCACAGTTTCAGGGACCTAGGTCAATTGGTCTAACAGTCCACAAAGACAATCCTACTTTGGTGAGTGGCAACTGAGGTCTTAAAAGTTTGCAAGAAGCCATGTAAGATACACCTATTGTTTTCTCCCCATCCGGAGCAAAAAAGAGTGAAGAAAATCAAAGACTCAAGGAAATAATTAATCTAACATACTAATGGACCACATGAACCATATCCTCCATGACCCTGAGACCAGAAGAACTAGATATTTTGGTCAGGATCACAATAGAAAGTCCTGGACAGAGAGGGAGAAAAAAAAAAATGTAGAACAAAATTCAAAATCATACAAAAAGATCAGATGTACTGGTCTGATAGAGACTAGTGGAACCCCTAAGACCATGGCACTTAAACACCCTTCAAGCCTGGAACTGAGCTAAATGCTGGGGATTAACTCTCAGCCACAAAATAGGTCTATAAAGTGAATAATAACACCAGGGAGGAACGCACTTCTTAATACAATCAACCATACGAGATCAACAGAGCAGCAGTTACCCAAAATCAAAGCTCAGAAGGTGGACGAGGCAGGAAAGAAGGACAAATGGACATGAGGAACCAATGGAGAAAATGAGAAGAGTACTGTTACATTGAAGGGGTTGCAACCAATGTCACGAAACAAAATGTGTATAAATTATTGAATGGAAAACTAATTTGCTCTGTAAACTTTCACCTAAACTACAATAAAAAGTTCAAAAAATAAAATAAATTAGAATAAGCATGAAACATTTATAAACTAAGATACTACATTAGATCATAAAAATTTCAATAAATTTTTAGGTATAAATTCTCTTTGACTATAATCAAAATTAACTAGAAATTAGTAAGAAAAATTTTAAGTAATAGAATCCAAACATTAGAAGAACAATGTTCTTTTAAATAACTCTTGAGTGAGAAAGGAAATAAAACATGTAATTAAATACTGTTTTGAAAATAATAATAATACCACCAGATTTCAAAACTTCTAGCATATGAGGAGGAAAAAAAAAGCTATACTCAGAAAGAAAATCATATCTTAGATGCTATTATTCTTTTTTAAAAGGAATAATGAAAATAAATGAATTAAATATTTATCCTATGAAAGTAAGTTGTTTTAAAAATGTCAAATAAATCTAAGTAAAACTGTAAAAAGAAATTTATAAAAGCAGAAATTAGCTGGAAAAAAAAAGGACAAACATTGTATGATTTCACTAACATGAAGTACCTAGAATAGGCAAAGATATAAAGATCAGAGTTTAATAGTAGTTACCAGGGGTGGTAGGGTTGGTGAAAGGAGGTATTCTTGTTTAGGTAGCACAGAGTTTTGGATTATGGGGATGGAAAATTTGTCAATGGATATTGATGATGGTTATACATGATTGACGTACTCAGTTTTATTGAATTATAAACATGAAAAATGTTTAATTGGCTTATTTATGTTTTTATCACAATATAAATTTTAAAAAGAAAGAAAGAAAAATGGGCAAAAGATGAACAGACACTTCACTAAAGAAGACATTTAGTTGGCTAACAAGCATATGAAAAGATGCTCACAATCATTGGTCTTTTGAGAGATGGAAGTGAAAACTACAATACCATCTCACCCCTGCAAAAATGGCAATAATTTTTTTTACAGAAAATAACAAATGCTGGCAAGGTTGTCGGGACACTGGAACTCTTATACACTGCTGGTGGGACTGCAAAATGTACAACCAGTATGGGAAATGGAACAGTGCTTCCTCAAAAAGCTAGAAATAGAAATACCATACAATCCAGCAATACTACTCCTAGGTGTATATCCAAGAGAAATAAGATCAGTGATGCAAATAGACATAGCACACCCATATTCATTGCAGCATTATTCACAATAGCAAAATGATAAATGAGATAGAAACAACAGGAGAATGAAAAAGCAAAATGTTACACATACATACAATGGAATACTGTGCAATGATCAAGAGAAATGATGAGTCCATGAAACATAACATGAATAAATCTGAGGGCATTATGCTGAATGAAATAAATCAATCACAAAAGGACAAATACTGAATGATACCACTTTTATAAAAAGTCAAGGATAATTTACACACAGAAAGGCAACATTATTTGATGGTTACCAGGGAGGGCATGGGGAGAGAGGTAAACTCACTAGATGTAGAGACATATTAATTCTGGTGAAAGGAAATGCAATACACAATACGGAGGAAGTCAGCACAATATGGCCAAGATAAATGAAGACACAGAGGTATACAAGAGTAAAGAATAAAGGACAGCTATGATAAATGTTAGGAGCTCTGGTGGCATAGTGCCTAAGGCACTTGACTGCTAACTGGAAGGCTGGTGGTTCAAATCCACCAGCCACTCCTAGGAAGGAAGATTGGGCAATCTACTTCCATAGTGATACCACCTTGGAAACCCAAGGAGGGGTCTCTATGAGTCAGATTCCACTCAATGGGAATGAGTTGTTTTTTTTTTTTTTTTTTCATGATAAATGCTGTAACACATACAATTCTGCAACAACGGTAATAACAATAAAAACTTTATAAGTGGTTACAAAGGTAGATATGTATGTTATATAGGTAAGGGTGGACACATGGGAGTACACATATGTGCATATATAGGTATAGTTGTGTACATTTGTGTGTGTGTGTGTATTTGTATGTGCTGCATATATATTCGTATATGAGCACATAGAGGGGACAGTTGTGGAAACTTCTTAGACATATCCAAACACCTTGTGGGACTGCATTATTGAACTTGAAGTTAAGGACCACAGTCTCAGGGTGACATCTAAGTCAGTTGGCCTAATATAGCTTAAAAAAAATAATGTTCTACATCTTGGTTTGTTGAATGGCATCTAGGGTCTTAAAACTTATGAGCAACCATCTAAGATACAGCTATTGATCTCTTCCCATCTGGAGCAAAGGAGAGTGATGGAAACCAAAGACTCAAGGAAGCAACTAGTCCACAGACTAATAACCCACACAAGCCACAGCCTCCTCTAGCTAAGACCAGAAGAACTAGATGGTGTCCAACTATTCTGCTACCACCCACCACTCTGACCATGGATACAATAGAAGGTACCAATTTGAATGGGAGAAAAATGGAACAAAACTCAAATTTATAAAAAAGACCAAACTTACTGTACTGATAGAGATTGAAGGTACCCCTGAGATTATCACCTTAAGACATATCATTTTAACTTGGAAGTGAAGCCACTCTCAGAGGCACCTTTCAGTCAAATAATAGATTGGCCTACAAAATTAGCAACACCTGTGAGGAATGTGCTCCTCAGGACAATCAACTATATGAGACCAAATGGGCAACACTTATCCAAAAACAAAGATGAGAAGGCAAGGAGAGGGAGGGAAACTAGAGGGATGGAAACTGGAAAGGCAAGGTGGAAATGGGGGGAGTGCTGACAATTTGCTGGGATAGCAACCAATATCACAGAACAATTTGTGTATGAATTGTTGAATGGGAAACTAGTTTGCTGTGTAAATTTTCACCTAAACACAATAAAATGTTCAAAAAGAAAAAGGTTAAGAGGCCTCCCTTCTCCCTTAGTCTTTCAGAATTTATGTAAGATAACCTGTAATTATAAATTCTTTCTCTGCCTCTTTGTAAAGTATGTAAATCAGAGATGTTTCCTCAAGAACCTGAGAACCATCTCTTTTGAAATATGATCATCAAAGAAGATCATATCCCTATGTCCCAGATTCTTGGATGAGATGAAGTATCTTGCCATAAAGATACTAAAAATTACCAATTTTAACTTGAACACATGAATGTAATGGTTATGTGGACTCAGCTATATAGATTTCTTTCTGTCTTTGCAGTCTTTTTAGCAGATTGCCTGTGATGTATCACATTCTGGTTTAATACATATTCAATAATAAAACTTTTTTCTCTTCTATTTTTGTAGGGATGTATTCTGGGTTGGGAGTAGAGTTTCTTCTTAATTATATTTCACAAACTGTATGTATATGTGTGCATACATATCTGTGTTACATGCACTGTGTATGAATATGTGTCTGTCTATACAGATAGATATGTACTGATACTGATATTTGTGAGTACACACATGCATACACACACACACATATGTGTGTGTGGATAATAATTTTAGAAACATATATACATTGTACAGAGCCTGGGTGGCATGATGGTTAAGTGCTCAGCTGCTCACTGAAAAGTTGGCAGTTCAAGTCCACCAGCAGCTCTACAGGAGAAGAGACCTAACAAGCTACTTCCATAAAGATTACTCACAAAAAAACAATCTCACTGCCATTAAGTTTATTCTGACTCATAGCAACCCCCACTGGGTTTCCAGGGCTGTAAATCTTATAGAAGCTGATTACCTCATCTTTCTTCTGTGGAGCAGCTGGTGGGTTTGAACCACCAACCTTCTGGTTAGCAGCTAAATGCCTTAATCACTATACCACCAGAGTTACTCTGTCCTATAAGATTTCTATGAGTAGGAATTAACTTGATGGTATACAACAATATCCATTTTGCTTTACAAAACATGCTCAACTTTCCTTGAAACAATAGCCCTAATAATTTAAACAATAATTTGTAGTACTGAGGTTCACAAGTGAGTAAGCAAAAATTTTTTAAGAGAAAAAACACTTGTTATGTGCTAATCAATTACAAATCCTTTGTGGTCAAAGTATTCTGAAACAGATTAGTAAGAAAGCACAAGAAATTCAATAGAAAGTTTTGTACATTTGTTCTTGAGTTATTTTAGCATGTGATGGATAAATACAGTGAGAAATGTGTTCTTGAGGGATTTTCCTGCTGGACAAAAAAAACAAAAATAAAAGATTACTTTAAACATTAAGGATCTGAAATTCAGCAAATCAATGTCTCATTGTTCTAGAGTTGGTCAACTGGCAGTAAGATTGGGGGGAGTGGTTTTGGGAACGATAGACATGACACTTTGTGCACTAGCATGACTGTTCAAAAGCCTTTGTGAGTTTTGTTTGCCTGTTGTCTTTCTAATGAACTAAATATGATATTTAATTAAGTAGTAAAACACCATTTTCACAAATATCATTTAAAATTTTCTTGGAAATAAGGCATGGGTTCATTGCAATGATGTAACACATAGGATCAACATAAGTTGGAGTCACTGACAGCATGTAACAACAACAACATGAAAGAATGAATATGCCCATAGTAACTAAAATGAAAATATCTCTCTAATTCCTATCCACTTGCAAAAAAAACAAACCTATTACAATCATGGGTTTTAACTTATAACAACCATGTAGGACAGAGTAGAACTGCCCCATAGAATTTCCAAGGCTATAATCTTTATGGAAGCAGACTGCCACATCATTCTCCCAGAGCAGCTGGTGGGTTTGAACCACTGACCTTTTGGTTAACCATTACACCAGAGATAATTTAGAAACTTACCCATATTAGATTGGAATTCTTTATTACTTTTTTTGATATTTATAGTTTGCTATAAATTAGAGTAAGACCTTAACAGAAAGGTTAATTCCAAAATAAGCTCCTAACATAATTGTTTAAATTAATTAAATAGTACTTATTTTAAAGATGTATAGAAATAACAAGCAAAACATAAATTGAGATGAAACTTTAGAATAATGAATAAGTGGGAAGGCTGATACGTTACATTGGCAATTGTTTTCCACTGTACTAAAGCTGTAAACAGTTAATGAAATATTTGAGTAGCAAAGATAAGAGACAGATGCTTTATAGAATACTGGTATTAAAACTCATAAAAGGGCAGTGCCCAATTTAGTTGATGCCTATTAAAGATCAAATTAGTCTATTTTTAAAGAACAGAAGCCCAGCAGTCATTCTTTCTTTAGGTTCACATTCTCCTTTGCCTAGTAAGATGTGTGTTCTGAATTTAAATGTCTTTCCAGACATTGTTATAAAGTGATTCATGGTGCATCAGTAAGTGTTTGTCTTCTCTGTTAGCTGATTTTCCTGTGAACTATGTCTGTAGCTTCTCCTCTTATGCCCCATCTAGTCTTTCCTGGGATTCAAATAGCTGGGGAACAGGACACACTTTCCCCCTGTGGTATACAACCTGCCTATCCCGAGGCAAACTTTCTGTTCTAAACCCTTCCTGTATCCTTACCCTGGTGTGCTGGGTACAACCAGGGGCAAACACAAAGACTCGGACTTTTAAACTTCTTAACAAAGAACTAAAGCAAGTATAGCTCCAGTTATTAATCCCATTCCCTTTCCCTTGGTTCTGTACAGGTCTTCTTGTCAGGGACAAGCTTCCAAGCAGGAGGTACCATTAAATTGTATCAGCCTGATGAGAGAAAAATTGACCAGCAGTAGGAGGAAGTGATCTGCAAATTTCTCAAAGGGACAGAACTTTTCTTATTCACCTTCATATTTCCAGAGCCAGAAACAGTGCCCGGCAGTCATAGGTATTCAATAAATATTGTTTGCACTGGCCTTTGATTTCTCTTTCCCCTCTCAACTTCATCCTCAAATTCAGTGGCCCCACTGTGGGTTTATTATGTTCTTATGAAGCTATAATGACAAGATAAAAGAGCTGAACAGAAGATTTCAAAGAGCAGCTTGAGCAGACAAAGCCAATTACTATAATGAAATGTGCACAGACCTGGAGTTAGAAAACCAAAAGGGAAGAACACACTTGGCATTTCTCAAGCTGAAAGAACTGAAAAAAAATTAAGCCTCTAGTTGCAATATTGAAAGATTCTATGGGCAAAATATTGAATGATGCAGGAAGCATCAAAAGAAGATGGAAGGAATACACAGAGTCACTGTACCAAAAAGAACTGGTCAATCTTCATCCATTTCAGGAGGTGGCATATGATCTAGAACCAATGATAATGAAGGAAGAAGTTGAAGCTGCACTGAAAGAATTGCCAAAGAACAAGGCTCCAGGAATTGATGGAATACCCATTGAGATGTTTCAACAAACAGATGCCCTATTGGAGGCACTCACTCAGTCATGCCAAGAGACCTGGAAGACAGCTAAAAAAATTTAGAAGGTATACAATTTGGAGGAGCTCTGGTGATGTGGTGCCTAAGGCATTTGACTGCTAACTAGAAGCCTCATGGTTCAAATCCACCAGCCATTCCTCGGAAGGAAAATTGGGCAATCTACTTCAGTAGTGATACCACCTTAGAAACCCAAGGAGGGGTCGCTATGAGTGAGATCTGACTCGACGGCAGTTGAGTTTGGTTTTTTGTTTTTTATACGATTTGGTATATAAGGTATGATAATAGATAAATGAATTTTGAAACTACAGGTAGTCCCCAACTTATGATATATTTGAGTTATAATGAAATACACAGCCATTCTTTTATTATTTTTTTCTTACCTCTTTTAGTTTAAAATATGTACTCTATACCATGTTGTGACATATGATTTGCTGTTGTTGTTGTTGTTATGTGCCATTGAGTTGGACCCAACTCATAGCGACCCTTCCTTGGGTTTTCAAGGCAGTATCACTACGGAAGTAGATTGCCCAACCTTCCTTCCGAGGAGTGGCTGGAGGGTTTGTACCACCAGCCTTCTGGTTAGCAGTCAAGTGCCTACCAGAGCTCCTTTGCTGATGTTACCATTCTCAAATGTAATGTTTCCAACCTCCAAAGACAAAGATAGGATTTATAAACGTAATGATAATAAAAAGCAATAATAATGAACTCTTTTTTAAAAAAACATGAAGTATTCAACTAATATAACCAACTTAGAATCATCAGAATGGAACCTCATCATAAGGCAAGAAAAAACTCACTGCCCTGGAGTTGGACCCGACTCACAGTGACCCCTCTACGGAAGTAGATTGCCCAATCTTCCTTCTGAGGAGTGGATGGTGGGTTTGAACTGCCAGACTTCTGGTTAGCAGTCAAATGCCTTAGGCACTTGGGCTTCCACCAGAGCTCCATCATAAAGCAGGGATATATATATATATATATATATATATATATATATATATATATGTTGTTATTTGCTGTCAAGTTGGCCCTGACTCATAGCGACCCCTCCTTGGGTTTCCGAGGCAGTATCACTACGAAAGTAGGATTGCAGGATTGCCCAACCTTCCATATATATATATACACACACACACACACACACACACATATAGAGTTAATAACTGGCAATTATCCAAACGTCCTTCAATAACTGAGTGGATAAATTACAGTATATTCGCACAATGGGACATTATATAGCAACAGGAATGAACAATCTATAACTATACCCAAAAACCAGAGACAGCAATTGGTAAATGAGAACTACAAACCAAAAAAGAGGGAATAAATAGTGTAGATACAGAACTTCCAAATGGTGAGGAAGTCAAGACAATTACAATATAGAACAGACTGTTCTAAACATGGGAGGAAAATAATAAATCACAGGGTAACGTTAAAGAAAAATCATAAACTTTCACATCAAAATAAAAAAAGAAGAGAAAATATTTGTCAAGTACTAAAATAATAGCAATGAAGTAAATGATAACAAAATTCATAAACAAAATGAGCTCAGCACAGAAAATTATATGGAAAAAAGAATCAGCAACACCACGAAAAAAAGAAAAAGAAATCAATAAATTCATGCTTGTTGACAGTTACACTGAATGTACATGGATTAAATACACCACTCAAGAGATGGATTGTTGCAGACTGGATAAGAAAACATGGCCCATCAATGTGCTGTTTATAAGAGACTCGCCTTAGACACAAAGACAAAAATAGACTAAAAATGAAAAGTTGGAAAAAGGGCAACAAAAACTTCCAAAAAAGTATTATGCATGAATAAAAAAAAAAAAAAAGCATGAATATTTTATTTGCCTGAAAATCCTTGTTGATTTGTAGATAAGAATGTGGCCAAGTCATTTAGAATCAAAATTTGTTGTGTCAGTTTCTGCAGAAACCAAGGAAGAGAACAACACAAAATCTACTTGAAAAGTGCATCAGTGCCGTGTGCAACCTCTTGCTGTAGCTTTCTGTTCAGTCTGTGTCTGCAACATCTCCTATTCTCTGATGAGCCCTTTTAAGGCATGAAATTTGTAATTTTTTTTTTGTTTTTCACAGCAAGACACAGTGATGTTGAATGTGAATGTCTACTGTGGTTATCTTGTCCCTTCTCACAGTTGTACATTGATGTGTTGGGCACATATAACTCATCTTTTTAAGTTATAGGCCTCCAAACAAAGGAATGCATGGGGGAGTCTCAAAATCCTGGACTCCTACCCAGATGGAAGAAGGTTTTGGGAAGAAGTAAGTGAATTTTGCATGTAGGAGAGATATGCTTAATATCTTTTGCACTGCAAAAATAACTATAATCATTTCCTCCCTATATCTAGACCTCCATGAAATGTGACTCTGAGGTTCTTCTCATACACAGTTTATTTTCCCACCCATTACATCAGACTGGCCTTTTGACTGGCATTGACAAAAGCAAGGAAAGTGATGCTATGCTTGTTCCTGAGCCTGGTCCTCAGAAAACCTTGCATGCTTCCACATCCTTCTTGAAGCCCTGCCCCTGCCTTGGGAATAAGCCTGGATTAATCTGCTAGTCAATGAGAAACCGCATGGAGACAAGATAAGCATCCAGGTGAGGTCATCTTAGATCACCCAGGCCCAGCTAATGCACAGTTGTCCAGAGATGTGTGGAGTGAGTGCAGTCAAGACCAGAAAAGCCACTCAGCTGAGCCCAGCTCATATTGTTAGCCTGCAAAATCATGAACTAAAAAATTTGGGGTGATTTCTGATGCAGTGTGAGTGGTTCAAATTGTTTGCTCTCAACTACTAACCTAAAAGTTGGTCATCAAACCACACAGCAACAGCAGCACAGAAGAAAGTCCTGGTAATGTGCTTCCATAACAATTACAGCCAAGAAAACCCTATGGAGCACATATTTACTCTGTAACACGTGGAGTAGCCATGGATTGGAATTGTCTCAGTGGCAACAGGTTTGTTTTTATGTTTTTATTATGCAGCTTTCTACTTTGTTCTTAGGCAAGCTGACTGTAGGCAGCTCAAGCATTTACTTTATTCATGTCAAGTCCAGTTTTGTTAATAGCCTCCCTTTTTAAATTGTTCAGTGAAAATCCTTGAACTATATTTTAGTTCAGGTAATCCCTAAACCTGTCTGTGTGGCCAGTGGGTTGGATGCTCTAGGATTTGTAACTGAGTCCTTCCCAGAAGCTGGAATGATGGAGTGGACAGTGAGAAAATAACAATTTCCAAAAGGTAAATAAAATAGATACCCAATGCATAATATGGAGTTCCTGGGTGGTGCAAATGATTCATGTGCTTGGCTGCTAACCAAAAGGTTGGAGGTTTGAGTTCACCTCAGAAGATAGGCCTGGTGATCTACTTTCAATAAACCAGCCACTGAAAACCCTATAGAAACAGCTCTACTCTGATACCATGAATCAGAATTGATCTGGCATCAACTAATTGGTTGGTTGGTAAGGCATAATATGCCTTGCATATTCCTGCCTCTAATGTGAGAATTCTGCTGCTGATGTCTTTCCAATGGATTGATCATTCATTGGTTTGTTGGCCTTACCATCATTATAGACACCAGAGTAAACTGTTAATTATTCCATTTGCATGATCCAAAATGGGCAATCACAAGAGAAAAAGTCTATTTAGAATAAATTTGGTATTTTGGATCCTTCAGTGTTTAAATTTCTGGATAACTTATTTTGTACCATATTTTATCTTTGATGCATACCAGAGTTCATTCCTTCTGAAGAAGATGAGATGAAAGAAGGGGGAAGAAAGATGTGTTGGCCAATTTTATGCTCTGACATTTTATGACATGACACATATTATAGCACACACTCCTATTTACATAGAAAGTCAAATGTCATTAAGCAAAGGAAGAAGAAAGAGATTTTGTTAAATGCTTGAGTAAGAAATACAGAGAGAATTGACAGGTAATGGACAACAGAACACTATTTCCTTTCATCTTTCTTAAAAAGTTCTGTCTTCTAGCCTTTTGATTTTCACTGGGCTGCCTCGCTGAATATCAAGTATGCTTGACTTGAATTCACTTACCCTCACAAATAATGAAGAGTAAGAGGAGGGCATGGTACATGACAGGGAAGTTTGGTGGGAAAAATTGAAAAGGCTTGTGAATAATGCTTTAGCAGATGAAGATTAGGTAGGTTCTTTTTGTTAAAACACTGGTTTTGTGGTTGACAGTTCACGAAATCATCCCACGGAGTTATTTTTTGGGATCAAGAAATAAATTGTGATACGTCCATAGGATGGAATCATCTGCAGCTGTTAAAATAACATTCCTGCTGTTGTTAGGTGCCATCGGGTTGGCTCTGACTCAGTGACCCTATGGACAACAGGACAAAACACTGCCGGTCCTGCCTCATCATCACAATTGGTGTTATGCTTGAGTCCATCATTGCAGCCACTGTGTCAATCCATCCATTGAGGATCTTCCCCTTTTTCGCTGACCCTCCCCTTTCCCAAGCATGATAATGTGAATCTGAGGCCAGAGTCCTAGTAGCCTCCAGGAAAATCTTTAACCAGAAACCTTTTAGTGTCAGCAATACTAACAAAACTTTTGGAATTCTAAACACTCCCTAGGGCCTTTATCTGCCCTCCAGTCTCAGCAGGTATCAGGAACTTCCTCCGAACTCAGCACGCATCACAAAAGCCTTCCGGTTTCAGCACGTAGCGAAGATCTGCTCGGCTCCTGAAAGTCTTCCACATACCTGAGCCTTGCATCCTCCCTAGATAATATTTCCCTAAGTGGACTTTGAAGCCGGGGGTGGGGGGGGGTGGTTTCTATACGTCCCCCAACATCTTAGGTCACTGCCCTAAATCCCTTAGTAACAACCAATCATCTGTACCCTCTCACCCTGGTGCTGCTCCACCCCATATTTTTCCATAAATTTGTGAAAGTACCGGGGCATGGGGTCTTTTGCTCAAGCCACTGATTTGGTAAGGGCAAGGACCCTAACTTAAGTTAGCTAATAAACTCTCCTATTGCTTTTGCATTGTCGTGTGTTGGCATATTTCTCTCGCCGAGCAACTCCTTCATAACCTGGGCACAACAATAACCTTCTCCAGGGAATGGTCCCTTCTGACAACATGACCAATGTAGGTGAGATGAAGTCTGGCCATTCTCACTTCCAAAGAGCATTCTGGCTACACTTCTTCCAGGACAGATTTGTCTGTTCTTCTGGCAGTCCATGGTATTTTCAGTATTCTTGGCCAACACTGCAACTCAAAAATATTAGCTCATCTTTGGTCTTCCATATTCATTATTCAGCTTTCACATGCAAATGAGGCTATTGAAAATTCCATTGCTTGGGTTAGAGGCACCTTAATCTTCAAAGTGACATCTTTGATCTTCAACACTTTAAAGAGGTATTTTGCAGCAGATTTGCCCAGTCCATACAATGTCTAATTTCCTCACTGCTGATGTTGATTATGGTACAAGTAAAATGAAATCTCTGACTACAATGTTTTCTCCATTTATCATGATGTTTCTTATTGGTCCAATTGTGAGAATTTTTCTTCTCTTTATGTTGTGGTGTATTCCATATTGAAGACTGTAGTCTTTGATATTCATCAGTAAATATTTCAAGTCACCATCACTTTCAGAAGCAAGGTTGTGTCAGCTGCATATCGCAGGTTGTTAATTGGTTCTTCCTCCAACATGGATGCTGGATTTCCCTTCATAAAGTCCAGCTTCTCAGATTATTTTCTCAGCGTACAGATTGAATAAGTATAATGAAAGGATGCAACCCTGACTCACTCCCTTCCTGACTTTAAACCATGCAGTGTCCCCCTGTTCTGGGCAAAAACAGCCTCTTGGTATGTGTACAGGTCCCTCATGAGAACAATTAAGTGTTCTGGAATTCCCATTCTTTGCAGAGTTATTCATAATATGTTATGATCTACACAATTCAATGCCTTTGCATAATCAATAAAACATCTTTCTTGTATTCTTTGCTTTTAGCCAAGATCCATCCGACATCAGCAATGATATTCCTTATTCCACATCTTATTCTGAATCCAGCCTGCACTTCTTAATATCTTCACAGCTTAATATCTTCACCCAAAACAAGGCCAGGACATAACTATGAAGGGCATGGGGGGAGGGGGACAACATTCTTGACAAAGTTCTGCTAAATCTCTTTTTGAATTATCTTCAGCAAGATTTTACTTGCATGTGATATTGATGATATTGTTCAACAATTTCCACATTCTGTTGGATCACTTTTCTTTGGAATGGGTACAAATATCAATCTCTTCCAGTGAGTTGGCCAAGTAGCTGTCTTCCAAATTTCTTGGCATAAACAAGTAAGCACTTCCAGTGCTGCATTTGTTTGTTGAAACATTTCAATGGGTATTCCATCAATTCCTAGAGCCTTGTTTTTTGCCAATTCCTTTTTTGCAGCTTGGACTTCTTTCTTCACTGCCATTGGTTCTTGATCATAAGACTACCTCCTAAAATAGTTGACATCAACAAATTCTTTTTGATACAGTGACTGTGTGTATTCCTTCCATCTTCTTTTGATGCTTCCTCCTCTCAATATTTGGTCCACAGAATCCTTCAGTATTGCAACATGAACTTGAAATTTTTTCTTCAGTTCTTTCAGCTTGGAAATACCAAGCATATTCTTCTCTTTTGGTTTTCCAACTCCAAGTCTTTGCGCATGTCATTATAGTACTTTATTTTGTCTTCTCAAGATCCCCTTTGAAATATTCTCTTCAGATTTTTTATCTTGTCATTTCTTCCATTTGTTTTAGCTACTCTCTGTTCAAGAGCAAGTTTCAGAGTTTCTTCTGACATCCATTTTAGTCTTTTTTTCCCTTTCCTTTCTGTCTTTTGCTTTCTTCACATATGATTCTCTTGATGTCATCCAGCAACTCATGTGGTCTTTAGTCATTGGTGTTCGATGTGTCAAATCTATTCTTCAGATAGTCTTAACTGACTGGAAGGGATTGATATTTCTGCCCATTCCAAAGAAAGGTAATCCAACAGAATGTGGAAATATATTCTTCAGATGGTCTCTAAATTTAGGCAGGATATATTTAAGGTCATATTTTGGCTCTCATGGACTTTTTTTAATGTTCTTCAGCCTCAACTTGAATTGGCACAAGAACAATTGATTCCACTTGTTCCAGTCAGCTTCTGGCCTTTTTTTTTTTAATTTTTTTTTTTTACTTTAAAAGTTTGTTTTACATTCAACATTATGTGTACATTTAATTTCACTCCCCATGTCCAACCCTAACCAAGTCTCCTCCCCTCCCTGCCCAGTAACCCTCCCCCTATGTCCCTTATAGTTATGTCCTGGCCTTGTTTTGGCTGAAGATATTAAGCTTCTCCATCACCTCTTTCCACAGATGTGGTTGATATGGGTAAAAGATGTAGTCAACAGGATAAAAGAGGTGAACAGAAGATTTCAAGGAGCAGCTCAAGAAGAAAAAATCAATTATTATAATGAAATGTGCAAAGAGCTGGAGTTAAAAAGCCAAAAGGGAAGAACACACTTGGCATTTTTCAAGGTGAAAGAACTGAGGGAAAAATTAAAGCCTCAAATTGCAGTATTGAAAGACGCAGGAAATCAAAAGAAGATGGATGGAATACACAGAGTCACTATACCAAAAAGAATTAGTAGATGATCATCCATTTCAGGAGATGGCATGATCAAGAACTAATGGTATTGAAGGAAGAAGTCAAAGCTGCAGTGAAGAAATTGGAGAAAAACAAGGCTCTGGTAATTGATGGGATACCCATTGAGATGTTTCAACAAACGGATGCCCCACTGAAGGCACTCACTAGGATATGCCAAGAAATTTGAAAGACAGCTACCTGGCCAACTGACTGGAAGAGAGTCATATTTGTACCCATTCCAAAGAAAGGTGATCCCACAGAATGTGGAAATTATCCAACAATATCACTGATATCACATGCAAGTAAAATCTTACAATTCAACAATGGTTGCAGCAGTATATTAACAGAGAACTTCCAGAAATGCAAGCTGTATTCAGAAGGAGTCATGGAGTTAGGGATACGATAGCTGATGTCAGATGGATCTTGGCTGAAAGGAAAGAATACCAGGAATATATTTACTTGTATTTTATTGACTATGCAAAAGCATTTGATTGTGTGGATCATGACAAATTATAGATAACACTGAGAAGAGGGAATTCCAGAACACTTGATTATGCTCCTGAGGAACTTGTACATAGACCGGGAGGTTGTTGTTCAAACAGAACAAGGGGATACTGAATGGTTTAAAATTAGGAAGGGGTGTGTCAGGGCTGTATCCTTTCACCATATTTATTCAATCTATATGCTGAGCAAATAATCCAAGAAGCTGGACTATATGAAGAAAAACATGACAACAGGATTGGAGGAAAGCTCATTAACAACCTGAGACATGCAGATGACACAACTTTGCTTGCTGAAAGTGAGGTTGACTTGAAGCATTTACTGATGAAGATTAAAGACTACAGTCTGCAGTATGGATTACACCTCAGTATAAAGAAAACAAAAATTCTTACAACTGGACCAATAAGCAGTATCACAAGAAATAGAGAAAAGATTGAAGTTATCAAAGACATCAATCATATTCCTTGGTTCTACAGACAACATAAATGAAAGCAGCAGTCAAGACATCAGATGATGTATTGCATTGGGCAAATCTGTTGCAAAAGACCTCTTTCAAGTGCTGAAGAGCAAAGACAGCTCCTTGAAGACGAAGATGCATGTGACCCAAGCCATGGTATTTTCAATTGTCTACTATGCATGTGAGAGCTGGATAATGAATAAGGAAGACCAAAGAAGAGTTGATGCTTTTGAGTTGTGGTATTGGTGAAGAATGCTGAAAGTATCATGGACTGCTAAAAGAACTAACAAATCTATACTGGAAGAAGTCCAGCTGGAATGCTCCTTAGAAGCAAGAATAGCCAGACTTCATCTCACCTACTTTGGTCATGTTGTCAGAAGGGACCATTCTCTGGAGAAGGATGTCATGCTTGGTAAGGTGCAGGGTCAACAAAAGAGAGAAAGGCCCTCAAAAAGACGGATTGATACAGTGGCTGCAGCGATGGGCTCAGGTATAGTAGGGATCATGAGGCTGGCACAGGACTTGGCAGTGTTTCGTTCTGTTGTACATAAGGTCGCTATGAGTTGGAAATGACTTGATGGAACATAACAACTACATCAACAAAGTTGATCTCATTTCTGTGTATCCCATCTAGTGAGGTCCACATGAATAGCTGCCATTTATGTTGTTAAAAAAAAAAAAAAGGTATTTGCCATGAAAAGTCATTGGTCTTGCAAAATTCTATCATGCAATCACCAGCATCATTTGTATCAGTAAGGTCATGTTTTCCAACTGGCAATGATTCTCCTTTGTTTCCAACTTTCACATTCCAAGCACCAATAATTATCAATACACCTTCATTGCATGTTTGGTTAATTTCAGACCATAGAAATTGGTAAAAATCTTCAATTTCTTCATCTTTTACTTTGGTGGTTGGTGCATAAATTTGAAAAACAGTGTTATTAACTGGTCTTCCTTGTAGGCATATGGATATTATCCTGTCATTGACATCATTGTACTTCAGAATAGATCTTGAGATGTTCTTTTTGATGATGAATGCAACACCAAAGTGTTTTGCAAATTTATCATTCTTCAATTTGTCATTCTTGGCATAGTAGATCATGTTATTGTCTGATTCAAAATTGACAATACCTGCCATTTCAGCCCACTAGGATATCGACCTGTATGTGTTCCATTTCATTTTTTATAGCTTCCAATTTTCCTAGTTTCATACTTCATATATTCCAGATTCTGATTATTAATGGATGTTTGCAGCCATTTCTTCCTATTTTGAGTCATGCCCCATCAGCAAATGAAGGTCCTAAAAAGCTTTACTCGACCTGTGTCATTTAGGTCAACTCTATTTTGGGGAGACAGCTCTTCCCCAGTCATATTTTGAGTGCCTGCCAACCTGAGAGACTAATCTACAGGCACTATATCAGACAATGTTTTATGGCTCTTCATAAAGTTTTCCAGCAGTATGCAGACAGTGTTTCACTGCTATTCTTAAGATTTTCAGTGGCCAGTTTTTTCAGAAGTGAATGACCCCACTCTTCATCCCAGTCTGTCTTCATCTGAAAGCTCCACTGAAACCTGTCTACCATGGGTGACCCTGCTGGTATTTGAAATACCCAACGCATAGCCTCCAGCCTCACAGCCACAGGCTACCAGAGTACAACAAACTGACAGACAAGTGATGGAATGTTCCTAAGGAGTATTAATTGACATGAGAATGTATACATATTTTGCTAAGGGAAAAATATTTCTAGAGATATATTATATCACAATTTTTATAAATCTTATATATATGTTCATATATGTCACAAAATAGCACCACTAGTTTTCTCTAGGTCTCTAAACAAAGACCTATCATGTAGGTGCATTTTCTCCTTAGTGTTTTTTTTGTTCATTTTTTGCTTTTATTGTTGTGAAAACATACACACCAAGAAGATGTTCACCAAAATAACAACTTCCTCATTTACAGCTCAGGGACATTGATGACATTTTTCATGTTGTGCCACCATTATTACTATCCTTTTCCAAAATATTCCACTACCATTAGCATAAACTCAGTTCCCCACAAACAAAAGTTACCCTTTCCTTTTTCCCCTCCTTCCTAACCCTGGTTACCACTAATAATCATATATTATATATATATAATGCAACAGCACAACACACTGCCATCGAGTCAGATCCAAATCATAGTGATTCCTCCTTGGGTTTCCGACGTGGTATCACTACGGAAGTAGATTGCCCAACCTTCCTTTTGGGAAGTGGTTGGTGAGTTTGAACTGCCAGCCTCTGGTTAGCAATCAAATGCCTTGGACACTATGCCACCAGAGCCTATAAGTATGTATTTATTTATGTATGTAGGTATGTATATATAAACCTATCTAGGAATTTCCCCCCCACCCCTCCCCCCCATCCTAACCAGCAGAGAAAGTTTCCTTCCATACGTAAAACTTGCCTTGACTTTTTACAATAGTGTACTAGTGCAATATTTGTCCTTCTGTAATTGACTTATTTCACTCAGCATAATGTCCTTCAAGATCATCTGTGTTATGCAGTGTTTTCAGATTCTATATTATTATTTAGTGTTGCATAGTATTGCATTGTTTGTATGTACCACAATTTGTTTACCCATTCTTCTGTTGATGGGCACTTAGGTTGTTTCCATAACTTTGCTATTGTGAATAGTGCTGCAGTGAAAATGAGTGTGCATATATCTATTCATGTCCTGGCTCTCACTTCTTTAGGCTATATACCTAGTAATGGGATTGCTGGATCAAATGGTATCTCTATTTCCAACTTTTTAAGGACTTGCCATACCAATTTCCACAGTGGTTTTTTCATTTGACTGTCCTACTAGCAGTGTATGAAAGTCCCAATCTCTCCACATTTTCAACAGCATTTGTTATTTTCTTTCTTGTTTCCTTAGTGTTTCTTTATTGTTTTACAGGTTTCTAGTATTAGAATGTGTTACTTTTGTAATTAGAAAAATAAAAATGCAAAATATATCCAGTAGCTGTTGTAGTACAACACAGAAAATTATGCTAACAAAATATTTCTTACCAGAATATTTTTTAAAAAGGGGGAGGGATTCCCTAACTCATATGATGTGTCCTTCTTCCTGTGGGCTCAGGACTATAGTCGCAGGAGACATCAAACTCTATTGGTATTATATACTACACAAAACATTGTTCCACATCCTACTTTGTCGAATAGTGACTAGGATCTTAAAAGCTTGCAAGCAGCCATCTAGATGCAAGGATGGGTCTCTCTCTCTTCGTCCAGAGCAAAGAAGAATGAAGAAAACCAAAGATTCATGGAAACAGTTAGTCCCAGTGACTGGTACACCATGTAATCCTCAGCCTATATGACTATGAGACCAGAAGAACTAGATGGTGCCCAGCTACTACTGTCATCCACTCAGAGGGAGATTGGTGTAGGAGATTCTGGTTAGAGTGGGAGAACAGTGTGGAACAAAACTCAAAATTATTTAAAAAAAAAAAAAGGAACAGATTTGCTAGTGTGACAGAGCCTGATGGAACCACTGAGACTATGGCCTCTAACTGCCTGTCAGATCTGAAATTAAACCCACTCCTGTGGCTTCCAGCCAAACGAAAGGCAAATAAGGTGAACATTTACATTAGGTAAATATACTCCTTGGAAAGAACAATCATGGGAGAATAGAAGGGCTATGTATGCACAGGGAGATGGCTGGGGGTGGGGGCAGGAGTGCATGGAGGGAAGGACACAGGGAACAGGTAGCTATCGAGAGGAAGTGGGAAAGGAGCTGTTGCATTGTGGTAAATTGTAGTCAATGTCATGAAACAAAAGTGTATGTGAGTCACTGTATGGAAAGTGAATTTGCTCTGTAAGCTTTCACCCATATCACAATTTGAAAAAAAAAAAAAAAGAAAGGTGTGTCCTTCTTGTATGAATTTTGAAATAGGTATTGCAGACTGATGGGGATCTTTTTTGGAGGACTGCCAGATCTAAGCTAAATTAAATAATTACTGACATCTGCAAAGCATTCCCTCTATGCCATTCCTTTTCTAAATATTTTGTGTGTTCCCACCCGTGTAATGCTCACAGCACTCTGAGTTAGATACTATTGATACCATTTTACAGATGAGAAAATTGAGGTACTGAGTATCACAGATGTGGTAAAGTCAGACTCCAGAGTTGCCACTATAAACAACTATTCTACAATTCTCTCCCACCTGGAAAGAGAGAACATTCAGGACTCACCTGGGACAAATGGGCTCCTCAGACAGGAAAGCATTAAGTGTGAAAGCAGAGTACAAGAAGGCAGCAGAAGGCTTTTGCCTCCTTCTCTTTGTTCATGAAGAATTTATCTTAAGCTTTGAGGACAGCATCAATATAGAATTTGAAGGAGAAGTGGGAAAGGAGAGAGCCTTTTATCTTACAAGGGTTTTTTTTTGGTAAGGGATAGAATACAATTTAGGTGACCACCTGATATCCGAGGGCGTGCTTGTCTATAAATACTAGTTTTGTTCTAAAACAAACAGCCCTATGCTTTCATTTGAGAATCACTGGGTTAGATAGTTAGGTCTATTGCAGGATTTCTCAAAGCCTTCATTATGCTCACGTATGTTTTAATTTTTCTGGAGTGGATATAGCATGCATTATTTTCAAACTTTGTTCTATCACAAAACACCTTTTATTCAAGGAGCACCTTCTCTTTTTCTTGGTATTTACTCTTTATTGGGCATCAGGCTTTTTTTTTTTTTTTTAATACTTTGTGTGTGTGTGTGTCCTTTGGGTACAAATTTACACAACAAAATTTGTTTTACATTCAACAATTCATATACATTTGATTTTACACCCCGATTACCAACCATAACACACTCTCTTTCCCTCCCATCCCTGTGACCACCCCTCCCTGAGCCCTTCTTAACTATGCACTTTCAAGGAGCCCCTTCTAAAATCTCCCCAAATTAATGATCTGCGAAACAAAGTTTGGGAAACACTGGTCTTAAATAATGATAATTCTGTGTTATTTCCAGTTTCCTCTAGTTTTTGGTGATTATTTTTTCATCCTATCCTTATCTCAGATATCTTCTGGAGACAAGGAAAGGGTTTGTATCTTTTCCTTTGGACATGTTTATTAGAGGAAAGGGGAAGGGTAGCATCCTGCTGAGGCCAGCATGGTGGAGGCAGCTGGCCTCCACCTGAGCTGCCAGGGGAAAATAAATTTTGGTGCTGAAATAGGAATTGTATGCTAAAAATTCTCTCAGTGTACCAAAGCGCTGTCTGTCTCCTGGTACAGTAAACCTTTGGAGATGTAAATGAAGCAATGTTTCCTTATATTTATTATTTAGTCAGATATGAATTGTTGACTTTCAGGGCTTCCTATATCATAATACACAGTTACCAGATAGGTGTATGGATGAGTTCATTGAAACAAATGATGGGTATAGCATGGTGATGAGGCTAAACTTATTTTTCCATGCAACAAAGAAATGAGAGGCCTTCACATATGTCAAAGTCAGTGCTGACATGTTCATCTTTAAAAATGTTAGCAAGCATGACCTTTGGTTGAGATGTAAAGTCATAAACAGAAGTTGAAGATTCATGTTATGAGGAGACTGCCAGTAAGTTTACTAGGAGCATCACTGTGCTTGCTGATTAGTTAACTGATAAAGATTCAAAAACATTTTGTGACTGTCTTGAAATTTACACTATGGTTTGTTTTCAGAATGGTGGAAAGGAAACAAGGAAAACAAAGAAAATCATTGAATTAATTTGTTTGTCACATGACCTCTAACTCACAACTCTTTTTGTTCAGGTGAATGAGGCCATCCTTGGTCATGCAGCTACCGGTTAACCTGCTACCTGATAGCAGATACCTGAATTAGCCCAGCAAGATCAGCTGAGCCAGCCTGGTACAGAAGTAACCACCCAGCCAAACCACATAATCATAAACTAAATGCATGCTTTTGTTTTAAGATGCTGAGTTTTGAGGTGGTGTGTTATAAAGCAAAACCAAATTGATATGACGTTCTTGGAGTGGTGGGATTAGGAGTCTTTCCTTTGATAATTTGTTTTCATGTGGCTCTTAATGTCTTAGTAGAGCCGATGAATCTCAGCCAAATTCGGCATCCAGTCCCTGGGCTTCTCCAACCACCTCATAGTCTCTGCAACAGTATCACTTTGTCCCCCTTCCAAACGTAGCACTGCAGGCTTGCTGACCCTCAACTCTTGGTACTTTCCACTTTCTTTCACAGGCAATATGTAGGATGTATAGATTCTTTCTATACTGTGTAAGACTCTTGGGAGTATCAGGGTGTGTCAAGGGAGTACCAGAGTGTCATCTCTTATTCTTTCTCAACTTAAATCTGCCCCAATTTCAATCTTCTTTGGCTGCTGTCTGAGAACCATGTGAGGCTTTCTCCTTCCAGAGTTCCAAATGGGGTATAGAAATACATCAGACCACCCAAATGGAAAAAAGAAAAAGAGGCTATTTATTCAGATACTGCCATAGCAAGTGAATCAGCTACCATTGCTTGCGTTTGGTAGGGACTCAAAGAAAGGCAGGTAAGTAGCTAAGCTTTAGAATTTAAAAAAAAAAAAATGGCTTTAGGTATGTTCTGATTGAATACTGCTGGCATAGGAAACCTGGATGCAGGCTAAGTGGAAGCAGACATCTTATGTGATTGTTTCAGGGAGCATATTTGACTGCCTCTGGTTTGCTCTGAATTGAAAGCCCTGAATTGAAAGCAGGGACAAAATATAGGGAAGTTGGCACTCACTGACCAAGTGCTGATTGTTCTGGACTAATTTCTACAGAGGTTGTGGTTTGGATTCCCAGGCTGGTTACTGTAGAGGTTGTAAGTCAGAATTGTCATAGATGACCTGGCTATTGCCAATTTGTATGTTCAGTCTATCAGTCTTCCTTATGGCATATATAGTTCAGCCACTGTCCATTTTCATATTTGATCTCTGAGAGATTTGGCTCTATTAGCACTTGGAAACCCAAGAAGGGGTCACTATAAGTCGGGTCTAACTCAATGGCACATAACAACAACAGCACCCTCTGCAAGTGTCCACGTCAAACAATGTGGTTTCCATCTTCTCACCACTCTCCCACATTTCTCATTCTGAGTCTCAGGGGAACCAAGAAGGATTCAATTCTGGATCCTAGAAAGAACCAAGTCTTTTTTCCCATTCACATTCCTCTCAAATCATTCTCTTGGCTTCCTGGAAAAGTGAATGCTTCTCTCTCTCTCTCTTTCTCTACAGAAAAATAGAAGCTTCACCCACATCATATCCTCACTCCTCCCTGCTCCTGGATTTCTAGGTTTGAGGTCCTGAAGTCTTGCCTCTTGCCTCTGCCTTAAAAGTGGTGATGGTGGTAGTGGTAGTGGAGGGTGGATCACTAAGAGGAGAAATATCCTCAGTCCACTGGTAATACTTCAGTAAGCATCAAGCTTTATTCACTTCTCCAAGGAACTATAAAACCAAAAACAAAACCAAATTCACTGCCATTGAGTTCATTCCAACTCATAGTGACCCACTTTGGGTTTCCAAGGTGGCAAACCTTTACGAAAGTAGATTGCCTAGTCTTCCTTCGCGGAGTGGCTGGTGGGTTTGAACACCAACCTGTGGTTAACAGTCAACTGCCTTCAGACCATCTGAATTAAAAATATATATATATCTATAAACATGACCACTCAGTGTGCATGAAAGCCCCTGAGCATCTTTGAATTATAAATGGTGAATAAGCAGATTCTCTGGCATCTTCATTAATTCAATGAATATTTATTGAGCTCTTAATTTGTGTTAGGCTCAGTTCAAGGCACTTGGAGATATCAGTGAACAAAAATCCCTGCCCTCATGTAACTTACGTTCTACTAGGGAAGACAAACAATAAATAGTAAGCACAATAAGTAAGAATACAGTGAGTTAAAGGGTGACAAGCACTATGAAATAATGAAAAATGCAGATCAGGGTGGGAAGGATCAAGAGAGGGCAGGTTCATCTGTCTGGGTTTTTTTTTTTTTTTTTTTTGGGTGGTGCCTGGTTTTTCCCTTATGATACCAACTTTATTGCTAAACCACAGTGAATAAGGTCATAGTAATTAAACCATCCCACAGGATTTGAAGATTGTTATGGAAGAGATGCACACTCACACACAGGGCTCTGTCACAATTTCCGGGCATTACTGCTAATTTTATTAATTCTCAACACAGCTTCAGGCTGAGTCAGTCACCACGGATCTCAACATGAATCTCTTTCCTGTCTTCTGTTGCTTCAGGATTCATGAACTCTATCTATCTGATTTTGCTGACAATCAGCTGAAAACTCGTTGTCGTTGAGTTGATTCCAATTCATGGTAAGCTCGTGTATCAGAGAATTGTACTCCAGAGGATTTCTGGTGGCTGATTTTTCAGAAGGATATTGCCAGGGCTTTTGTCTAAGGTGTCTCTGGGTGGATTCAAATCTCCAGCCTTTCAGTTAGCAGCTGACTGCTCAACCTTTTGCATCACCCAGGATTTGCCTGGGATTAGCTGGAGAGGCTATTAACACTGTGGTTGTTATGTGCCATCAAGTCGGCCCCGACTCATAGCTACCCCTCCTTGGGTTTCCGAGGCAGTATCACTACGGAAGTAGATTGCCCCATCTTCCTTCTGAGGAGTGGCTGGTGGGTTTGAACTGCCAGCCTTCTGGTTAACACTAGTCTGGGCTTTATTGTGGGGACTTGATTTACAGTAGAAAAGTTTGTAGAAGGAGAGAGTCACAAATCAAGACTCCTTAAGTCAGTAGTCATCTGTACTTCTGTAAGATAATATCACAATCATCATCATCTCTCAGCAGCATCAGGACCCCTTATCGGATACCCTAGTCAGGGAATAACAAGATTTTATTATTATTTCTGCATTGTTTTTCCAAGATAGAATCAATTTTACAAAAGAAAGCTGCAAAGCTTTTTAAAAGCCATTATTTAGTAGGAATGAATAACTGTATAATAAAATATTAATTGTTATAGAAAGTATCTCAGAGAAAAATATCGTATTTAACAGAAACAATAATTTCTTTCTTTATTTATTTTTTGCTTTTCTATTTATATTTAGTCCTACATGATCTGCTTCACCAACTCAAAATATACATCAGGTCACATGTCTTTTATTTTTCTAATTAATCACTGCTGAAGAGCAGTTCAGAATTTCCCTTTTGAAGGCTCCTACTCTTGTGAGTTGTTCAAAAACATGAGTATTTACTTAGTTCACTGGGGTTCATCCTGTTTCTTCACACAGCAAGCAGAAGGAATTGGACTGCTTTTGTTGCTCCCCTGACATCTTTCCATCTTGCAGTCTCATAGCGGTGCTGTTGAGGACTGACCTGTGTGGTTTGGTTTCAGAGCTTTATCTCTGCTATCTGCAAACTTAAGCTAGTTCAGACCAAGAGAGTGCCAAGGTCGCAAGTGTGCTTATTCATACCCCCATACTCAACTATTTTTCTTAGAGGACATCCAGCCATATTCACAGGTTCTGGGCTGCCTCCTGTGCTTTCTATCTCATTTACAAACTCCTAGGACCTCATGTTGTTCATGTTCACAAGCTTGGCTTCCTATTTCTTAAAGTAACACCGTTTTAGTGACCTCCTGGCCCCTCCCTGCACTGAACTTTTGTTGGGGCCACTCTGCCCAAAAGTGTATGTAATTGTATACTGCATAAGTATGTGTGACAGTCAGGACAACTGGAGGCTGGAATGGAGGCCAGCCTCCACTTTTCAAGTCCACGCCTTGGGTCAAGCTCACTATTTTCTAATAGATCTGCCCAAAGGGTGACTTAGCGCCAATCCATACCAAAGTGCTAGTTTGTTGTTGTTGTTATGTGCTGTCAAGTCGGTCCCGACTCATAGCAACCCCTCCTTGGGTTTCCGAGGTGGTATCACTATGGAAGTAGATCGCTCAACCTTCCTTCCAAGGAGTGGCTGGTGGGTTTGAACAGCCAGCCATCTGGTTAGTAGTCAAATGCTTTAGGCACTATGCCATCAGCGCTCCAAAAGTGCTAGTTGTTGTTGTTATTGTTGTTATGTGCCATCAAGTCAGACGTGGCTCATAGTGATGCCTCCTAAGGTTTCTGAGCTGGTATCACTACAGAAGTAATTGGAGTCATTGTATTCCTCCCTACCTAATCTTCCTAACTTTATTCTCAGGGAGCAAGGGTTAGGATATCTAGTCATCCCCATAAAAATCCATCTCCTCTTCAGGGACTAGTTTTCAAATCAAATGGTGTGTTGATCTCAGTCTGGTCACAAGTCCTATTTCACCAGACCTTTGCCACATTTACCCCCAACCACAAGGGCTGAACATAGTGAGATACTTTTTGTATAACTGTAGTGTTCACTAAAGGACCCTAGGTAGCACAAATGATTTGCACTTGACTACTAACAAAAAGGTTTGTGGTTCAATCTACCCAGTTGAACTGCCCAAGAAAGACCTTGTGATCTACTTCCATTAGATGAGGACTATCGAAAACCTATAGAGCGCAGTTCTAATATGAAACATATGGCATTGTCATGCTTTGGAATTGACTCCATGGCAAGAGGCTTGGTTTTGGTTTTCAGTATTTACTAATGGTGTCTTAACAGGCAGTGCAACCATCCCCAGATGCTATGACTGTTGGCTGCTAATGGCACTCAGTGGCTCCCTTCACTGGAGAATTACCCTCTGGGGAACAGAAGCTACTTCATCTAGGAGGATCTTATCCTACCCACCTCATATTCAGCCAATGGTAAAGGCTTGCCCTCTTGCTTAAAGATGGAATTGATTCTGTGCATTCATGTTCCAGAATTTTCTGTGGGATCCTGTTGAAGCAAGACTTCAGCTGAGACCACATCCTTGCTTAGCTCTCTCCCCTGCCTCATCTTGCTTCCGTCATCCCCTTTCTCCTGAGGGACCCACTCAATGAATCTTGAGCAAGTGAATCCTTGTCTCAGATTGACTCTGCTTCTCAAGAATGTGACCTAGAACAATAACAAAGAAAGTCTCCTCACTAGTTCTCAGAGCAAAAACTCTAATCTGCCTCAGGGTAATTTCTCTGATCCTTTCAAGAAAAATTTTTCCTTAAAACAAAACAAAAAAGAATAAATATGCATTGCTAAGTTTCTTTTTTGTTTTTATACACTACATATACCCAATTTTATTTTCCTCTCAAATACGAGCTTGTTAGCTTGTCATGTTCCATGCTGTTTATAATTTGTCCCCCCTAACCCCTCCAACCCTACCAATTTATACTCTACTGTGGCCACCTTTCCATATCAGTATGTGTAGATTTACCTTATTTCAAATGACCGTATGGAAGTCTTTATTGTAATCTGCTGCCAATTCATAGATGAAAATATTTCTAATTCTTTCATGTTACAAATTATACTGAAAAAGCCATCTGCAAATACCTTTGTATCTTGTGCTACTATTTTGTTGCACAGAGTCCTCTTGTTGTTGTTAGGTGCAATCAAGTCATCTCTGACTCACAGCGACCCTACGCACAACAGAACGAAACACCGCGCAGTCCTGAGCCAGCTCCATGATTCTTGCTATACTTGAGCCCATCTCCGCTGCCACTGTGTCAATCCATCTCATTGAGGGCCTTTCCCTCTTTTGTCGATCCTCCACTTTACCAAGCATGACATCCTTCTCCAGGGAATGGTCCCTTCTGACAGCATGGCCAAAGTATGTGAGACAAAGTCTGGCCATTTTCACCTCCAAGGAGCATTCTGGCTGCACTTCCTCCAGGACAGACCTGTTAGTTCTTTTAGCAGTCCACGGTACTTCCAGCATTCTTCACCAACACCACAGCTGTGGTAGTTCAGTTTGTGTGTCAATTTGGCTGGGCCTGGTTGAATGGCTGGGCAGCTGGATGTAGTAATCCCCATGATGAGACTGGTAATCGACTCCATGGTGGAATCTACTGTGAGCAGCTGAGTAGCTGCCTTAGGGAATGTGGTCTGCTTCCTGTATATAAGCAGCAGCTTTGGGGAATGGTCTCTACCTTATGACACCTTGAGCCCTGCATGTAGCCATGTCGTTGTTCAGCAGCCTGCAATGCTGTGCAGACTTTGGGACTTACAATGGACTTGAATTAATGGCCTGCCGTGTGATTTGGTAATATTGGAACTGTGCCTTTTTACTTGTCAACCTCGGACTTGGCAGCCTTAGCTTAGTCTGAGTAAAGAAAAACCTCTAGCTGCAGTGGGCTGGGAGCTGGAAGCAGAGCTGAAGTCCAAGGATGAGGGGCTTTCACCCAGCCCCTAGAGCCTGGCACTTTGAATTGGGACTCAAAGCCTCCAAACTGTAAGAGAATAAACTCTTGTTTGTTAAAGCCATCCCATTTATGGTACATTTCTGTCAGAGTGGCACTAGGTAACCAGAACAACAGTTCAAAAGTATCAGCACTTCTTCAGTCCTCCTTATTCATTGTCCAGCTCTCACATGTATATGAGGTGATGGAAAATACCATGGCTTGTGTCAGGCACACCTTAGTCCTCAAGGAGACATCTTTGCTCTTCGGCACTTGAAAGAGGTCCTTTGCAGCCGATTTGCCTCTGGTAGCATAGTACATATAGGAGCTCTGGTAGCATAGTGCCTAAGGCACTTGACTGCTAA
>NW_006921729.1:5520145-5526934 GCF_000298275.1 Orycteropus afer afer
TTTTTTCTCCATTTATGGTAATGCTGCTTATAGGTCCAGTTGTGAGGATTTTTGTTTTCTTTATATTGAGATGTAATCCATACTGCAAACTGTATTCTTCAATCTTCATCAGTAAGTACTTCAAATCATTCTCATTTTTAGCAAGCAAAGGTGTGTTGTCAGCATGTCGCAGGTTGTTAATTATTCTTCCTCCAATTCTGAGGCCACGTTCTTCTTCATATAGTCCAGCCTTTCAGATTATTTGCTCAGCATACAGATTGAATAAGTGTGATGAAAGGATACACCCCTGATGCACTCCCTTCTTGATTTTAAACCATGCAGTGTTCCATTTTTCTGTTTGAATGACAGCCTCCTGGTCTATGTACAGGTTCCTTATGAGAACAATTAAGTGTTTTGAAATTCTCATTCTTCTCAATGTTATCCACAATTTGTTATGATCCACACAATCAAATGCTTTTGCATAGTCAATAAAACACAAATAAACATTTTTCTGGTATTCTTTGCTTTGAGTCAAGATCTATCTGACATCAGCAGTGATATCCTTCATTCCACATCCTCTTCTGAAACCAGCTTGCATTTATGGAAGTTCTCTGTCAATATTGTGCTGCAACTGCTTTTGAATTATCTTAAGTAAGATTTTACTTGCATGAGATATTAATGATATTTTGATAATTTCCACATTCTGTGGGATTACCTTTCTTTGGAATGGGTACAAATATGGATTTCTTCCAGTCAGTTGACCAGGTAGCTGTCTTCTAGATCTCTTGGCATAGTCGAGTGAGTGCCTCCAGTGGGGCATCCATCTGTTGAAACATCTCAGTGGGTATTTTGTCAATTCCTGGAGCCTTGTTCTTCACCAATTCTTTCAGTGCAGCTTTGACTTCTTCCTTCAAGACCATTGGTTCTTGAACATATGCCACCTCCTGACATGGATGAACATCAACCAGTTCTTTTTGGTGCAGTGACTCTGTGTATTCTTTCCATCTTCTTTTGATGCTTCCTGCATCATTCAATATTTTGCCCATAGAATCTTTCAATATTGCAACTGGAGGCTTAAATTTTTTCTTAGTTCTTTCAGCTTGAGAAATGCTGAGTGTGTTCTTCCCTTTTGGTTTTCTAACTCCAAGTCTGTGCACATTTCATTATAGTAATTGCCTTTGTCTGCTCAAGCTGATCTTTGAAATCTTCTCTTTAGGTCTTTTATCTTGTCATTTCTTCCATTTGCTTTAGCTATTCTTCACTCAAGGGCAAGTTTCAGAGTCTCTTCTGACATCCATTTTGATCTTTTCTTTCTTCCTCATCTTTTGCTATAGTGGTTGGTGCATACATTTGAATAGTATTTGTATTAACGGGTCTTTCTTGTCAATGTATGAATATTATCCTATCACTGACAGCGTTGTACTTCAGGATAGATCTTGAAACATCCTTTGTGATGAATCCTAGAATTACAATTTTTGGCTCAGTACAGAAGTCAATTTATCTGGAAGGACATGCCCCACAGGGGCAGCCTGCAGCCCATTACTAACTGACACGGGGTTTCAAAAGCCTTCTCCCTGGCCTCAAGATGAAATGACACTCTGGCCCAATTCACACTCCAGAGTTCCTCATGGGATCAGGCTGAAGCTGATCTCTATCTCAGACTACTTCCTTGCTTAGTTTTCCAATATAATGCTTCCTTTCCTCCCTTTCTCCTTTAAGTGCCTCCTTAATAAATCACACATGCCAAAATTCCTGTCTCAGATTCTGCTTTGTGGGAAACTGATGGAAACCGGCAGTGACATAAATGCGTGGTTCAGAGCAGCAGCTGTTATGAAGTCAGCAACCATTGCTTTGCGTGCAAAATCCTGTAATTACATATCCATAGCCTAGGGCATTTGACTGCTAACTAAAAGGCTGGCAGTTCAAACCCAACAGCCATTCTTCGGAAGGAAGATTGGGCAATCTGCTTCCGTAGAGATATCTCCTCGGAGACCCAAGGAGGGATCCCTTTGAGGTGAATCAACTCGACGGGGGTGAGTTTCGTTTGTTTTTTTCAGAGAAAGCAGAACATGCTAAATCTCAGAAAAATCTGAAAAATGTTACAATTTTCTTTTTTTTTTACACATAATGGTAGACTTGTATGAAAAGTCTAATGTTGCAGTTAGTGCTGACTTACTTAGTCTCATTAAAGAACACAATAGATTTACATGTAACAAACCAAGACAGGATGGAATATTGACAATATAAAGGGCCAGAGTCTTCCCTGAGATCTGCAGAACTATGTGATTTGTGATTGCTCTGGTAGTATAGTGCCTAAGGCACTTGACTGCTCACCAGAAGGCTGGCTGTTCAAACCCACCAGCCACTCCTCGGAAGGAAGGTTAGGCAATCCTACTTCCGTAGTGATACTGCCTCGGAAACCCAAGGAGGGGTCGCTATGAGTCGGGGCCGACTCGACGGCAAACAACAACAACAAGGATCTTATATAGGCTTTAAATAATAATTAGGAGGGCAGCCTGCCCAGGAGGACATCAGGAGCCAAAGACTTGCAATGCACTCTGAATTCTAAATTTTGTCTGTGTTTAGGGGACAAAAAAAATATACAGAGCTCATATCCAATCTTCACTCTATTATAGTTGTGCAATATTACCAGGTGTTTTTGTGCATTATACACTTTTTGCATGTGTATTTGGTATGGTATTTGTATCTGTAATATCTTCTTCAACAAATACCAATTGAAAACCTTGCTTACTCTGAGGCAATTCTAAGCTATGGACTTGAGTATAGTATTGCAAAATGTGCAGTACTGTATATCATATTGTTGTAATCCTGATATGCCTCTTGTCATTTAGACTGGAGAAATTTATTCATTCACTCACTTAAAAAAAAAATCTGTTCATTTTGAAATAGAGATTCACAAGAAGTTGCAACAAAATGTACAGTGAGATCCCATGCACCCTTCATCTGACAATGCAGCATTGTATATGTGAAAGGGTTATCCTTGTTGCCTGTACCTCTTGTGCACCTCTCCATGTCTTCCTATTCCTTAGTGTTATTGTGTTGGTCATTCACTTTTGGTATATTGCCTTTCCCTTCACCCAAATCAATATTGTCTCTACATATCTAACAGTGTTCTCTCCCCTCCCCTCTTATTCATGGTAACCAGCAAAGTTTCCTTCCATATATAAACCTGTCCTTGACTTTTTACAATAGTGAATTGAACTCATACAATATTTTCCTTCTGTGATTGCCTTACTTCACTCAGCATAATATCCTCCAAGTTCATCCACAGTATGTGGTGTTTAGTGGATTCTACATTATTCTTTAGGGTTGCATAGCATTCCATTGCGTGTATGTACCATAGTTTGGCTATCCATCTGCTGATGAACATGTAGGTTGTTTTCACCTCTTTGCTATTGTGAATAGTGCTACAATGAACATGGGTATGCATATATTTGTTTGTGTCCTAGCTCTCACTTCTTTAGGATACATACCTAGTAACTAGATTGCCAGATGAAATGGTATTTCTAATTGCAACTTTTTAAGGAGTTGCCACAGTGGTTGTATCATTTGACTGTCCCACCAGCAGTGTGTGAGAGTCCCAATCTCTCCACATCCTTGTCAGCATTTGTTATTTTCTGTCTTGTTGAACTTTGCTACTTGTGCTGGGGTAAATGTATAATTGCTTTGGGTAGAACTGACACTTTCACAATATTCAATCTTCCTATCCACAAGCACAGGAGCTCTGGTAGCATAGTGCCCAAGGCACTTAACTGCTAACCAGAAGGCTGGTGGTTCAAACCCACCAGCCACTCCTCAGAAGGAAGACTGGATAATCTACTTCCGTAATGACACTGCCTCGGCAACCCAAGGAGGGGTCACTATGAGTTGGGGCCGACTCGATGGCACATAACAACAACAACAACATCCACAAGCATAGTATGTTCTGCCATTTATGTAGCTCTTTTATGGTTTATTGAAGTAGTCTTTTTAGTTTCCTTTGTACAGGTCTTTTGTGTCCTTGTTAAGATTTATTCCCATGTATTTTAGTTTTTTGGTGTTGTGGTTGTTGTTTTGGCTTTAAGTCAAACCTGACTCATAGCGACCCCTCCTTGGGTTTCCTAGGTGGTATCACTATGGAAGTAGATTGCCAAAACTTCCTTGCAAGGAGTGGCTGGTTGGTTTGAACCGCCAGCCTTCTGGTTAGCAGTCAAGTGCCTTAGGCACTACACTACCAGAGTTTTTTGGTAGCTTTTGTAAATGGTATTGATTTTCTTAATTCTTTTTCAGCAATCTCTTTGCTGGTATAGAGGAATCCAACTGATTTTTGGATGTTGATCTTGTAACCTGCCATGATGCTAAATCTCTCAATTAGTTCCAATAGTTTTTGTATTCTCTCCATCTTTTCATTGTTAAATTTGCCAGTGGTCTGTCAATTTTATTAATCTTTTCAAACAGCAAACTTCTAGTCTTGTTGATTTTTTTCTATTGTCTTTCTATGTTCTGTTTCATTTATTTCTGCTCAAATTTTTATTATTTCTTTTCTTCTGGTGATTGTAGGCTTTTCTTGCCATTCTTTTTTCTCATTGTTGGAGATGTTAATTTAAGGTGTTGATTTTGGCTCTTTCTTCTTTTTTGGTGTGTGCATTTATAGCTATAAATTGTCCCCTGATCACTGCTTTTGCTGTGTCCCAAAGATTTTGGTATGTTATGTTTCCATTTTCATTTGATTCAAGGAATTTTTTAATTTTGTTTTTTTATTTCTTCTACAATCGAATTATTTTTAAGGAAGGTGTTGTTCAGTTTCCATGTGTTTACTTTTTCCATTACTCTTCCTATTGTTAATTTTTAATTCTATAGCATTGTGGTATGAGAAGATGCTTTGCATCATTTCAGTGTTTTTAAATTTATTAAGCCTTGCTTTATGGCCTAACATATGGTCTATCATGGAGAATGTTCCATGTACACTGGAAAGGAATGTATATTGTGCTGTTGTTGGGTGAAGTACTCTGTAGATGTCTATACAGTCAAGTTGGTAGATTGTATTGTTTAATTTTTCTGCATCTTTGTTGAGTTTCTTTCCAGTTGTACTATCTTTCCTTGAAAGTGGTGTATTAAAGTCTCCCACTATGACTGTAGAGTCATCTATTTGTCTTTTCAATTCCATTAATGGCTGATTTTTGTATTGAGCTTCTGTTTTTGGGTGCATAGCTATTTATTATGGATATGTCTTCTTGTTCAATTGATGCTTTAATCATTATATAATGTCCTCCTTTATCTTTTATGGTGATAAAAAGTCATTTTTATCAGAAATTAATATTGCCACTCCTGCTCTTTTATGGTTGCCATTTGCTTGGTATATCTTTTTCCAACCTTTAATTTTTTTTTTTTTTTCTATTTTTGTCTTTCTATCTAAGGTGTATCTCTTGTACACAGCATATTGATGGATTATAGTTTCTTATCCAGTCTGCAACTCTCCATCTCTTGAGTGGTGCATTTAACCCATTTGCATTTATTATAATTATCAACAAGTATGAATTGGTTGCTGTCATTTTGTTATGTGTTTTTTCATGGTGTTCCTGGTTTCTTTGTTCCTTATGATTTTCTCTGCTAAGCTTATTTTGAGGAGCTCTGGTAGAGTAGTGCCTAAGGCACTTGACTGCTAACCAGAAGGCTGGCAGTTCAAACCCACCAGCCACTCCTGGGAAGACAGGTTGGACAATCTACTTCCGTAGTGATACTGCCTTGGAAACCCAAGGAGGGGTCGCTATGAGTCAGGTCCAACTTGATGGCACTTAACAACAACAACAACAACAAGCTTATTTTATTTATGAGTTGTGTTATCATTCTTTGTTGCTGTTGTTTTGTTGTTGTTGTTATGCGCCCTTGAGTCAGACCTGACTCATAGCGACCCCTCCTTGGGTTTCTGAGGTGATATCACATGGAAGTAGATTGCTCCATCTTCCTTCTGAGGAGTGGTTGGTGGGTTTGAACTGCCAGCCTTCTGGTTAGCAGTCAAGTGCCTTAGGGACTATGCTACCAGAGGTCCTTGCTGTTGTTTTAGTATTTGCTAAATTTTTGTGCTTGTCTTCTTTTTAATAATGATGTGAAAATTTATCATTTTTCTTTGAGGTTACCCTGTGATTTATAATTTTCTCCCTGAGTTTAGAACAGTCCATTCTATCTTGCAACTCGCTTGACTTCCTCACCATTTAGAAGTTCTGTAACTACACTATTTTTTCCCTCTTTTTGGTTTGTCCTCATCTGCCAATTGATGTCTCTGATTCCCTGTTTACAATCTTGTAAGCCGATTGTACTTTGGATACTTCCATAACGGGGTTGGTTTCTAGGTTATGACATGGGTATTAATGATCAGTTGTTGTTTGCTATTATAGGTTCCCTGTCCAAAGGAATCTCTTTAGTATCTCTTGTAAGGCTGGTCTGGTTTTAACAAATTCCCTTAATTTCTACTTATCTGTAAATCTCCTAATTTCACCATCATATTTGAGGGACAATTATGCCAGGTATATAACTTTGGTCAGAAATTTTTGTCTCTCAGGGTTTTATATATACTATCCCATTGCCTTCATGCCTGCATGGTTTCTGCTGAGAAATCTAAGTTTAGTCTTATTGATTGCCCTTTGTAGGTAACTTGTTGTTTTTCCCCTGCTGCTTTCAGGATTCTTTTTTTGTCTTTGGTTTTGGTGAGTTTGATAATATTTCTTGGTGATTTTCTTTTGGGGTCTATCCTGTTTGGGATTCATTGGACTTCCTGAATGGATATATTCTCATCTTTCATCATATCAGGGA
>NW_006921729.1:5527899-5529037 GCF_000298275.1 Orycteropus afer afer
TAGGTATTTGCTGAATATTTATGCTGGTCCTCTTTTTTGATGTGAAGGTTTATCATTTTTCTTTGAGGTTACCCTGTGATTTATAGTTTTCTTCCCAAGTTTAGAACACTCCATTCTATCATGTAGTTATCTTGACTTCCTTACCATCTAGAAGTTTTGTAATGACGCAGTTATTTCCCTCCTTTTGGTTTGTAGTTGTCCTCATTTGTCAATTGATGTCTCTGGTTCCCTGTTTACAATCTTGTAAGCTTATTTACTTTGGATACTTCTATAGCTGGGTTGGTTTCTGGGTTATATCGTCATATGTGTTAATGGTCGGTTGTTGTTGACTGTTGTTGCTTCTCTGTCCAAAGGTCTCCCTTTATCATCTCTTGTAAGGTTGGTCTTGTTTTAACAAATTCCCTCAATTTCTGCATATCTGGAAATGTCCTAATTTCACCATCATATTTAAGGGACAGTTTTGCTGAGTACCTAATTCTTAGTTGGAAATTTTTCTCTTTCAATGTTTCATATATATCATCCCATTGTCTTCTCGGTTGCATGGTTTCTGTCGAGAAATCCGAGCTTAGTCTTATTGGTTGCCCCTTGTAGGTAACTTTTTGTTTTTCCCATGCTATTCTCATGATTTTTTCTTTGTCTTTGGTTTTGGTGACATTGATGATGATATGTCTGGGTGATTTTCTTTTGGGGTCTATCCTATTTGGGGTTTGTTGGACTTCGTGAATGGATATATTCTCATCTTTCATCATACCAAGAAAATTCTCTTCCAACAAATCTTTGACAATTTTCTCTGTGGTTTTATTTTTCTTTTCCTGTTCTGGAATTCCAATTACATGTAGGTTATTCCTTTTGATGGTATCCCATATGAACCTTTTTATTTTGTTTTGATCTTTTTTCCTGATTTATCCCTTTCCAAAGAAGTGTGCAGGTATTTGCCTTCAATCTTACTAATTCTGTCTTCCACTTATTCAGTTCTACTCCTTTGCCCATTCAATGTCTTATCTATTTCTGAAAATTTAGTATTAATCTTCTGGATTTCTGTGTGTAGATTTTGTATCATTTCTAATTTTTCATTTATTTTCTCATTTTATTCCTAGAAGAAAAACGTGGTATCAGGATTGGAGGAAGAATCATTAAC
>NW_006921729.1:5530202-5533757 GCF_000298275.1 Orycteropus afer afer
ACTAACTGAGAGATTTGGCATCGTGGCAGGTTACAAGATCAATATCCAAAAATCAGTTGTATTCCTCTACACCAGCAAAGAGATTGCTGAAAAAGAAATAAGAAAATCAATACCATTTACAATAGCTACCAAAAAACTAAAATACTTGGGAATAAATCTTACCAGGGACACAAAAGACCTGTACAAATGAAATTACAAAAGACTACTTCAAGAAGTCATAAGATATCTATATAAATGGAAGAACATATTATGCTTGTGAATAGGAAGATTGAACATTGTGAAAATGTCATATTACCCAAAGAAATCTATACATTCAATGCAATCCCAATTCAGATCCCATCAAAATTCTTTAAGGATGTGGAAAAACCAGTCATTAATTTTATATGGAAAGGAAAGAGAACTCAGATAAGCAAAACACTGTTGAAGGAGAAGAACAAAGTACGAGGTGTCATACTCCCAGATCTCAAAACCTGCTATATACAGTAGTCAAAAAAGCCTGTTACTGGTTAAATGACAGATACATGGACCAATAGAATAGAATTGAGAACCCAGAAATAGATCCATTGATCTATGGTCAGCTGATCTTTGACAAAGGGCTAAAATCCATTAAATGGGGAAGATATTGTCTGTTTAACAAATGGTGCTGAAAAAACTGGATATCCATTTTCAGACAAAGGAAACAAGATGTGTACCTCACACCATACACAAAAACTAACTTCAGATGGATCAAAGATTTCAATGTTGGAAACCTAAAACTATAAAGTACCTCAAGCAAAAACTAGGGGCAAATTTAGGGGCCCTAATATATGGCAGGGAGCTCTGGTAGCATAGTGGCTAAGACACTTGCCTGCTAACCAGATGGCTAGCGGTCCAAACCCACCAGCCACTCCTCGGAAGGAAGGTTGGGCAATCCTACTTCCGTAGTGATACTGCCTTGGAAACCCAAGGAGGGGTCGCTATGAGTCGGGTTTGACTCGACGGCACATAACAACAACAACAATATATGACAGGGAGCTCTGGTGGTGTAGTGCCTAAG
This sequence comes from Orycteropus afer afer, assembly GCF_000298275.1. Lineage (NCBI taxonomy): Eukaryota > Metazoa > Chordata > Mammalia > Tubulidentata > Orycteropodidae > Orycteropus > Orycteropus afer. Next base: position 5,531,239 of record NW_006921729.1, read on the forward strand.
GCATTTGACTGCTAACCAGAAGGATGGTGGTTCAAACCCACCAGCCATTCCTTTGAAGGAAGATTGGGCAAACTATTTCTGTAGACATACCACCTCAGAAACCCAAGGAGGGGTCGCTATGAGTTGGGATCAACTTGATGACAGTGAGTTTGGCTTTTTGGTTTTAATATTTGACATAAATAGACTATCAAACATAACCAAAATGCACAAACAGCAGATGATAAACTAGAATAATGGGACCTTCTAAAAATTAAAATTTTATGTGCTTCAGAAGACTTCTCCAAAAGAGTCAAAGAGAACATAAAGATTGGGAAGAAGTATTCAGCAACGACACATGTGACAAAGGACTTACCTCTAAAAATTTATAGAAAACTCCAACACCTCAACAACAGAAAGACAATGAGCCAATTAAAAAATGGGGAGAAGACATGAATAGACATGTCACCAAAGAGCACATTCAGGCAGACAACAAACACTATAAAGAAATGTGTATGATCATTAGCCACTAGAGAGATGCAAATCAAAAAATGAGATACCATCCAGCCCCAGCACTAATAGCAAAGTTCAACAAGACAGAAAATAACAAATACTGGAGAGGATGTGGAAAGATTGGGACTCTCATACACTTCTGGTGGGACTGTAAAATGATACAACCACTGTGGAAAGCAGTATGGTGATTCCTTAACAAATTGGAATTAGAAATACCACTTAATCCAGCAGTTTCTTTGTTGTTGTTATTTGCTGTTGAGTCGGACCTGACTCATAGTGACCCCTCCTTGGGTTTCTGAGGCTGTATCACTACAGAAGTAGATTGCCCAACCTTCCTTCCAAAGAGTGGCTGGTGGATTTGAACCACCAGCCTTCTTGTTAGCAGTCAAGTGCCTTATGTACTATGCTAGCAGCGCTCCTAGCAATTCCATTATTAGGTATATATTCTAAAGAAGTGAGAGTCAGGACAAAAACAGATATATGCACACCCATGTTCATTGCAGCACTATTTATGATAGCCAAAAGATGGAAACAACCTAGGTGTCCATCAACTGATGAATGGATAACCAAGCTATGGTACATCCACACAATGGAAATCTATGCAACCATAAAGAATAACATAGAATCTACAAAACACTGCAGAATGTTGGTGTGCATTATATTGAATGAAATAAGTCTATCACAGAATAACAAATATTGTATTAGTCTGCTATTGTGAAAAGTCAAGGAAAGGTTTAGATGTGGAAGGAAACTTTCTTTGTTGTTGCCCAGTGGTGGTGGTAGTGGACCTCTGTGGTCAGGACCATGGTCACAGGGGACATCAAGCTCAATTGGCATAACATACTACACAAAACATTGTTCTACATCCTACTTTGGCGAGTAGCAACTGGGATCTTAAAAGCTTGCAAGCAGCCATGTAGATGCAATGATGCGTCTCTCCTTGTCCAGAGCAAAGAATGAGGAAAATCCAAAAAAGCATTGAAACAATTAGTCCAAGGGACAGATACAACATGTGGTCCTCAGCCTATATGACTACAAGACCAGAAGAACTAGATGGTGCCTGGCTACCACTGTCAAACACTTGGAGGGAGATCTACGTAAAAGATCCTGGATAGAGTGGGAGAACATGACTCTATTTTCTTTTTTGCTATTGTTCATTGGTTCCATTACATTGATGACACCATATTAACTGCTGAAGAGGTTTTTCTGTTGCAGGATTGTCTAGATGCCCTAATCACCCACTTACAGGTAAGAGGATGTACTGTGAACGCCAAAAGGGGCAGGGACCAGAACTGTCAGTAAAATTCCTAGGGGTCATCTGGTCAGGTAAGACCCAGGTATTGTTGGAAGCCATAGTCAATAAGATACATGTTTACCCCACCCTTAGGGCACCAAAATAAATTCAGGCCTTCGTGGGTCTTTTGGGGAATTGAAGGGTACTTATATCCAATCTGACTCAGTGCTTGAGACCACTCTATTGACCAGTGAAAAAGGGGGGGGGGCAGTACAAAGAACAGCAAGCTTTCAAAAAAGCAAAGGTGTTGGTTGTGAAAGTGCTGGGTACAATACGGGAAAGAGCTCTGGTAGCGTAGTCCATAAGGCATTTGACTGCTAACCAGAAGTGGTGGTTCAAACCCACCAGCCACTCCTTGGAAGGAAGGTTGGGCAATCTACTTCCATAGTAACACTCCCTCAGAAACTCAAGGAGGTGTCACTATGAGTCATATCTAACTAGATGGAAGTGAGAGAGGCATATCAAGATGACCCCCAGCACAGGATAGCTTCCTCTCTCTGCTGAAAAGGGGAAGGCCCATTGCCAGCAGATGCCTGGTACCCAGATGCTCTAGCCAAGGTATGTGAAACTGGCTCAGGGAAGAGCGATCAATGAGCTGAATTAAAGGCTGTAAAGATGGGCATCACAAACATGGGTATATGGATGGATAGATGGGTGGACAGGCTAAACGATAAGGTGTGTCTATGAAATGGGGAGGAGCTCTGGTAGCATAGTGGCTAAAGCACTTGACTGCTAA
>NW_006921729.1:5534827-5540153 GCF_000298275.1 Orycteropus afer afer
AAAAAAAAAAAAAAAAAGATGGTCATCACACATGAGCCCTGCCCTTAAATCTTTGTACAGAGAGATGGGCAGTAGCCTGTGGGTTAACTATGTGAAATGACCAAAGGCATAAGGATCAGTGGAAGATAATAGACAATGTTCTGTGGAGGAGAGCTCTGTGGCAGAACATCTGGGATCACCTCTAATCTTGGATGCTAACTTGTTTGCATGTAGCAGCTCATTCACCTTTTCCCCACTGGGGAATCAAGAAGCATGCACTACAGCACAAGTTAGACCAGTGCATCTAGAAGGGCAAGTTGACCACCAGATTCACCAGAAAAGCAGACACTGTGGTGCCCATGCTGGTTGGAAAATAGCCAAAGATGCAGACATAGCAATGTAGTGATTTGGTGACTGCTGTGCAAAATTTGCCCATGTGGTCTTTCCAATGCCCAAGGTGTCTACCCCATGATCCTGAAAGATACAAAGGAAACACAACCAGTGATGGACTGGCAGGTAGATTATCAAAAAAAGCTTCCCTGGTAGAGTGGACCAAAGTGCTACTTGAGGCTTTGTGGTTGATAGATTGGCTCCCACTAGGGCCTTATTCCTGTGTCAGACTACAAACCCTGGGTGACCCTCCAACAATGACATGAGTGACATGAGCTCCAGAGGCTTGTCCAGCATGATTGTTGTCGGAGTGGAACAGCATGGTCCTCCAAACACTTTAGGACCTGGATCTGGGAAATGGGGTCATCTGTTGGCCCTTTTCATGGGTTACCTCACTATGGTAGATTGGTTTCTTTGCTTCTCTGGAGGCAGAAGAACTGACCAGCCTAACATGGGAGCCTACCATCCTACTGCACAGAGGGCTTCAATTGTCACTCTTCACGTGGACTAGGATAAAGGCTATAGTATGAGGGATGGAAGTTTGTCTCCTTTTCTGGCATACAGCAAACAAGCTGACATTACTCATGACTCCTCAAGTGATCTCCTGGGGCAGCACACATAATACACTCAGCCAGAGAAAATGCCTAAGGCAGCCACTGTTCTCACCTCTCCAGGGAAAACCACTAGAGTGATTCCAATAGAAGGGAAAGGTTTACTCCTGTTATTAACTCTTAAACTCCTCCCTGTCCAACTCTAGGCATGTTCTACTCTGCTTTCTTCCCCTTTGGGCTGCTGATATCTTTCTAGAGTGGGCTCACAGCTTTGCTGAAGTTCACCCCTAAAGCAGCTGCTGGGTCTATGGCCAACCTTCGTACTGAAAGCATGCCTGGGAATTGGAACCTCTGGCTGGAACTGACTGAGTAGCTGTGGGAAACTTGGGGTGTGTGGGGGGTATTCCTGCCTCTGTGATAAATGGACTATAACAAAAGAGGGAAGTACAACATCACCTTTTCCTGGGCTCAGACTGTCACTGAAACCTGCATTTTCATAAGAAACTATAATACCTCCTGGGTGTGGCCACAAGAGGGTGTTTACCACTTCTGGTATGGTTTAGATTGGGTGGTACCTGAACAAGGAGTGCCAAGTAAACCTGCCTGTCTGTTGAGCCAAGTAAAACCCTATGGGTTCCCTTGTCTCCCTTCTGTACCCCTCCTGAATGGTGGGCTGGACTCCTGTGTCCTACTGCCAGCAGCTGATAGCGTTAGATGGTTGTACTAGATGGTACCTCACTTCTAATGGCACTTGATGGCTGTGTGGCCACTACTTGTGGACCTAGTTACCATGTGAATGGATAGGGTGCTACACCTTGGCATCATCCTATGCTATTTGACCTGTTAGGGAAGCTATACTAAAACCTCTGAATTAGCCCATAGTAAAATCCAGGTGCACCATAGTGTTTTCTACTGGTATGATTACTTTTTAATTGTTTTTGTTCTTCCCCTTGGCTCTTTAGAAGTAATGAGACAAATTGAAGCTCTAACCAATTTTACTAAACAGGCCCTGAATGATAGCTGAGAAAGTTTGCAGCTATGAACTGCCAAAACCACCCAAAAGGCTCAATAGATAGTCCAATAGTTACTCAGGCAGAACATATGCCTTGAGACAATGTTGTACCTATATACCAGACTACCACTAGAGCATTACTAATTTATTAGACCATATGAAGAAACAGGGAGCTCTGATGGAGTAGTGTCTAAGCCATTTGACTGCTAACCAGAAGGCTGGCAGTTCAAACCCACCAGCCACTCCTTAGAAGGAAGATTGGGCAATCTACTTCCATAGAGATACCACCTTGGAAACCCAAGGAGTGATCAAGGGTCACTATGAGTCAAATTGACCTGACAGCAGTGAGTTTGATTTTTGGTTTTATGAAGAAATAGACAGAGAACCTGGAAACACTTGAGGGTTGGTCTTCTGTGGCTGCCTGGTTTTCCGCCTTCCCCTCTGGCTGATGAGGTTTTTTGCTGGGTCTTGGTTTCTTCCTGGGTATAGGATTGTTGTACTCTGTGTGTCTATATTATTGCTGTGGTCTGTGCCTCTAGCTACAGCATTATTGCTAGTCCCTACCCACATAGTTGTAATGCCACCCCTCAGCGCCCTCAGGGACATCGCAGAAGATGAGGGACATGCTAGATCCTAAGAGTCAGCCTTGAGGAGTAGACTGAAGAGGAAACAGGCTTTTCAAGGCTGAACATGGTCATTCTTGCTTTCTGGTAGCCTATTTCCACTTGTTAAATCACTCTTATATAGTATCTTCTGGGGTGACTTTGGAAGTACAAGTCCTGGTGTGGTGTCACCTTTGTTCACTGAAGTCATAAAAACCCCTGCCTCCCACTAGGGGGCACAGAGAATTGAACTGGTCCTACTGCTGCCTGAGACCACCCTCATATGAAAGTTCTCTAATAAACTCCTTGCTCCCACCCATGGAGTTGCCTACCTCCTTCTTCGGTCTCATGGTATGTAAGGTAAATTTCAAATTACTGATCCATGCTGAGATATCTTAATGGCTTATGATGGTAAACATTTATCATGTGTTGATTAGCCAGTTGTATATACGCTTCAGGGAGCTCTGGTGGCATAGTGTCTAAGGCATTTGACTGCTAACTAGAAGGCTGGTGATTCAAACCCACTAGCCAATCCTCAGAAGGAAGATTGGGCAATCTACTTCTGTAGAGCTATTGCCTCAGAAACCCAAGGAGGAGTCACTATGAGTTGGAACCAGCTCGATGGCAGTGAGTTTTTTTTTTTTAATATACTCTTCAGTGAAATTTCTCTTCATGTTTTCTGTTCATTTTCTAATTGGATTTTTAAATTATCACATATTGAGAGTTCTTTATATATTCGATATGTAAGCCATCTATTGGATATGTAATTGGAAAATATTTTCTTTCAGTATGTGATTTGTCTTTTCATCCTTTTAGCAGAGTCTTTGAAAAGCAAAATTTTCTCATTTTTATCAGGTCTAGTTCATCAATTTTTTTCTTTCACTAACTTATTTTTATTAAATAATTGTTGAATATCTACAACTATCAAGAAAATATTCTAGGCGCCCTGTGGGAATAAAAGATGTGAAATGGTCTCAACTGCAAGGAAATTCCAATTTATTTGCAGATTAGAAACATATCCACATAATTAATACTACATAACAAGTACTAAGTGGCATGGAAGAGGTAGAAATAAAGTGGCTTTTTTTTTTTGAAAATCGATGTCGTTTTTGGCTGATAGGGAATAGTGGGTGGAAATTTTATTTCATCACTTCTATGCCAGAGAATGTCCCAAAATGGCATAAAAACTTCTTTATAAACTCATCTGTTTCAGGAAAAAAATTGTAATTTTTCGATAACTAACATATTATACCCTCAATGAGATGGATTGACACAGTGGCCGCAATGATGGGCTCAAGCATAGCAATAATTGTGAGGATGACGTGGAACCAGGCAGTGTTTCGTGCTGTTGTGCATAGGGTCACTGTGAATCAGAACTGACTCGATGGCACCTAACATCAACAGTAACATGTAATAAACCTCATTATGTGCAATGCATGTTCATGTACATTATATGAGTTAGTAATAACCCCACAGTGTGGTAGAGACTATTACATATTACGCCATTTTTTTCCTTATTTTTATAGTGATTTGGGTGAAGGTTTACAGAGCAAATTCACTTTCTATACAGCAGCTCACATACACTTTGTCTCATGACATTGACTAGTTTCCCACAATGCAACAGCTCCCCTCTCACTTTCTCCCCATAGTTACCTCTTTCCTGTGTCCTTCCCTCTCATGCACTCCTGCCCCCCTACCCCAGCTGTCTTCCTGTCCATACACAGCCCTTCTGTTCACCCATGACTGATCTCTGCAAGGAGTATATCTACCTAATGTAAATGTTCAGCTCATATGCCTATCTTTTGTTTGGCTGGAAGCCCCAGGAGTGGGTCCAATTCCAGACCTGAAGGGTACCTAGGGGCCATAGTCTCAGTGGTTCCACCAAGCTCTATCAGACCAGCAAACCTGGCTCCCACCCTTTTTTTTTTTTTTTTTAATGAGTTTGAGTTTTGTTCCACCACTCTATCTAGGATCTGCTACATAACATTACACTATATTGTCTATTTAGGCAATAAGTCACAGAGAAGTTAAGTAACTTACCCAAAGTCACATGACCAGGAATTGATGAGCTCAAACTAGCACCCAAGTCTTGTGATTAATGCTCTTTTAATTTTACTCCAAATCTTTCCCAAATATGTCCCTTTCCTACCAGTATAAACTCATTAATCTTCTGGCTAAGAAATGGACTTCCTCATCTGCATTTTAAAAGAAGAGGTGACACATATCCTTGTGCCCACAAAAGTCAACGAGTTCCTCTTGATAAAGGAAGAATCCATTAAAACTAACATTGGTCAAGATCATGCAGAAAAACGGAAGTTAGTACTCTCCATGAGTCATGAGGGTGAAGGAGGGGAAGAACACTGCTAGAATTTTAAAGGTGGGATAATCAAGAAGGTGGCATTTTAGGTCATCTACTTACCAGTTCATTGTTACCCAAATCATCCTTAAATGCCAGAACTTTCCCAGGGAATGTTTTTTTCAAAAAAATCAGTAATTGCTCTGGTTAAAGAACTGAAGCTCTGCTTATTTCTATCCTAAAGGACTACAAAGAGGGAAAAAACGAAACGCCAAGCCAGTTACTTTTGAGCTGATTCTGACTCATGGAAACTCTGCATGTGCAGAATAGAAACGTGCTCCACAGGATTTTTAAGACTGTGACTTCTCAGAAGTGGATTTGTTGTTGTTGTTGTTGTTATTTGCCGTTGAGTCAGCCCCAACTCATAGCGACCCCTCCTTGGGTTTCTGAGGCAATATCACTACGGAAGTAGGATTGCCCAACCTTCCTTCCAAGG
>NW_006921729.1:5545013-5565391 GCF_000298275.1 Orycteropus afer afer
TGGTCAATGACATGAGACAAAGTATATGTGAACTGCTGTATGAAAAGTGAATTTACTCTGTAAATCTTCACCCAAATCAAAATAAAATAATAATAAAAAAAAAAAAAAACCAAATTCACTGCCATGAAGTCAATTTGACTCATAGTGACTCCTCCTTGGGTTTCCAAGGTGGTGTCTCTATGGAAGTAGAGTGCCATTGCCCAACTTTGCTTCTGAGAAGTAGCTGGTGGGTTTGAACCACCAGCCTTCTGGTTAGCAGTCAAATGCCTTAGGCACTATACCACTAGAGCTGCCATTGACCAGTCAGGAGGCACATATAAGAAACAGTCCAGAGACTACTGTAAACATTTCAGTTGATTTACTCCAATTACTGTTTCCATCTCACCATTCTTGATTATCTACAAACCCAGGGCTGACGATAAGAATACCCCTTCCCTAGACTCCCCAAGGGGTGGACTTGATGGAAGTAGGGCAAAAGAGTTTTCTTGGGGAGTTTAGTGTGCACTCTGTGAAAGAGTAGACTTGCCTCTTTCTTGTAGAATGACTATTAAGAAGAAGATAATCTTGGAGCTGTGAAGCCACATGAAGCCAGATGCTTAACAGTGGAGATGGCAGGGGAAAGCAGAGTTGAGATGTGAGGTGAGACAAAGAGAGAGAGACCTTAGTTCTACAGACATAACTTGGTCCCTAAATCCACATGTGCCTAAAGTTAATCCTACACCTGAGCTTTAAGTGAGTCTACACATTTATTTTTATGCCTAAGACCATTTGAATGCTTGAGTTATATTTCTTCCATTTGCAACTAAAGAAGTCCTTCCAAAAAACCAACCAAACTCACTGCCATCGAGTTGACACCTACTCACAGCGACCCCTCCTTGATTTCCGAGGCAGTATCACTATGGAAGTAGATTGCCCAATCTTCCTGCCAAGGAGTGGCTGGTGGGTTTGAACCACCAGCCTTCTGGTTAGCAATCAAGTTCCTTAGGCACTATGCCACCAGAGCTCCCAAAAAAGTCCTTGGGGCCTATTAAATAAGTTATGGCATGTTGTATTCACTGGAATACCACCCACTATTAAAAAGAGAGAGGAGAAAGAAAGAACAACAACAAAAAAAACTTTCTTTGTAGTGATAGGGAATGACTCCATGATATATTGTTTAGGGAAGAGAAAAGACCACTGAGCTCATGTTGTTATAATTTGCACATGTTGACTAGAACAGTACAAAACAATGTACATCACTTAACATGTTTATTTTGTCTGTGCAGGAGGATGATAACCACCTGTGGTGCAGTGAATTACTTGGTATGGCTTTTCTAGTCAGTCTTTGTGACTCCTATCAGATTACTGGGTGGGACCATGCAAATAAGGTGTATGGAATTCTAATGTGGGGATTGGTCAGTTCTGTCATTCTGCTAGCCTTAAAATGAGCCTTTCTAGAGGCAGAGAGAGAGGGCTCTCACTGCTATCAAGAGAGAAGAGCCAGAGGTGGAGTGGAGTGCATCCTTGGACTCGAGATCCCTGCACTTGACCTCCTTGGCAGAGAGACAGCAGAGACGACTGCCAGAGGCTACTGCAGAGGAACCAAGAGGCATGAGATGGAGCTGTGGGCTTGCCAGTCCATGGAAGGAGAAAACTGAGTGGCTTTGGGCAAGAGCCTTGCTGGCAGAGTGGGGTGAACCCAGGTGTACCTATCAGCAGAGCTAGAAGAGCTTTGTAACACTTGCCCAAGCAGGGCAGAGGCCAGGCTGAGAGGCTAAGAGCCAGGGAGGCAAGCCGGAGGATATAGAAGAGAGGTGACTGTCCTGATTGAAGAATTGTATCCTGAGAACATTCTTAAGCCTCAAGTTTAGCTTGTAAACCTCATAAATGTGAGTATTGTCTGTGAGTTCTGTATGGCCATTACAATAAATTATCAAACCTAGCAGAGAAGTAGTGAGTGCTGTGGGAGGGACAGCTGGTATCAGAGCTGGTAAAAAGACTGGCCTCAAAGGAATTAGCCTTGGGCCACTGATGGTGATTCTGTCTCCCTCTTGTGAAGTTAAATGAGGTCAGAAGATGCCACCTCCATGTCTTTTGTGTACCACCCAAACACTCTCATTCTGTTTTTCTTTTTTCTGCATAGCAATCAACATGCCCTCAGTATAGACTTTTGACTGGACACTTTTCCTGAAGTAAAACACTCTAATTTCAAACATAAGTTTCATGAAAAACTTCAATGGTAGTTTTTAGTTTCTCCATTAAGAATGTATTGGTCCAACAAAAGTGAACAAAAAAATGAGTGAAGGATATGAACATACAGTTGAAATAAAAAGGAAGTATCACTGGTTCTTGAGCATATATCAAAATGTTCTACCTTACTTTTAGTAAGATAAATGCAAGTTAAACAGACAATTTTCCACTCATCAGGTGGGCAAAGATCAGAAAGTTTGATAACATACTATGTGGTAAGAAGTGCTTCATTAGAGTACTACTTGAAAAATGGAAAACAATTATTTAAACTCAAGAGATGGTAAAACATGGAATTGGTGGCACAGGTGATGTAAGAGGCTGAGAGGTTCCCAGGAGACAGTGGACTCACTGGAGATAAGCAGCTGTGGGATGATGCCCTTTCACCTCTAGGCTGGAGGGACAAAGGACAGAGATGGTATTGCCAAAGCCTAGGGAGTTGGGTTCACAGTGGGCCTCTCCTACAAGACTTGGAGCCACCAAGGAGGAGCAACTTCTGCCTAGACAATTCTCTATCTATACCCAATAGGCAGAAGAGGGAGAGTGAGAAATTCCCTGCAGTTTTTTTCTTTCCTCCCACCCTCTTTTCTCCCATTGCTGCCTCCCATTGGCTAGGAACAAAAAGAAGTTAGCTGATAGGGAAGTCTGTAGATGTCAGCTCTGCCACAAAGCAGGGTAGAAAGAGTTAGGAATGGATCTGAGGGGAGGTAGACTCAGAATCACCAGAGAGGTGTGTGTATGTATGTGAGTGTGTGTACAAGCAATCTCCTACCTTGTGTGAGGTCATGAGTTGACATCTCTATAAGGGCATTTTGACAAAATCCAAATGATAAATGCACATAGCCTTTGACTCTGCAACTCCAATGCTAGGGATATACTCTTACTCTCTACTCCCAATGTAAAGTACAGGGTCAGAGAAAAACCTTCAGTGAGGTGGATTGACATGACACCACAACAATGGACTCACACACAGGATCATGAAGATGGGTCATGGTGCAGGGCTGGGCAATGTCATTTTAATATACATGAGGTTGACATGAGTTGGAGCTGATCTGATGGCAACTAACAAGAGTAACAGTGTACATAGTTATATAAGAACAAAGTTATTCATCGCAACATCATTACTAACAATGAAAGATGGCCATCATTGGGGCCTCTTACATAAATTATTACATATCCCATGCAATGGAAAGGAGCTCTGGTGGTATAGTGCCTAAGGCATTTGACTTCTAACCAGAAGGCTGGTGGCTCAAACCCACCAGCCACTCCTTGGAAGGAAGGTTGGGCAATCTACTTCCGTAGTGATATCGACTCAGAAACCCAAGGAGGGGACACTATGAGTTGGATCCAACTCGACGGCAGTGAGTTAGTTAATACAGTGGAATACCATATAGGTGTAGAAGAAGAACAAGAAAACTTTCTATAATTATACGGAATGAATCTATGACGATATCTTGTTGAACCAGTCAAGGTGCAAAACATTGTGCATAGTTTGTGCAACAAATGCAATCATTTTGTATAACAAAAAGTAAAAAGTAAGAACATATGTATACAAATATGTTTTTCTTGTATATATGGAGATTTTCTCTATGTATATTTAAATAGCACTGGTTGCCTCCAGGGAGAGGAATTGAGAAACTGGAAGACAGGGCAAGAAGGAGTGTTTTTAAGTATGAATTGTACTTTTTTGCTTTTTAAAAAAATTTTCCACCAAACGAATGCTACTCTAATCAAACATAGGAAAACCAAACCCACTACCATCAAGTCGATTCAGACTCATAGAGACCCTATAGGACAGAGTAGGACTGCCTCACAGGGATTCGAAGGCTGTAAATCATTACCAAGCCGACTGACTGCCTCCTTTTCTTTCTCCTGCAGAGCCACTGGTGAGTTCCAAGCACCCACCTCTCCGTTAGCAGCTGAATACTTCAACCACTGGGCCACCATAGCTTCTCTAATCAAACATTGGTCAATAAAATTGAGTTAAAATAAAGCAAAAACAGCACAAACTGTCCTCCTCTTTACCAATTTGTGGTCATTAAAATCCTTTCAAGGGAAGCGACAAGATCTTTAGAGAAAGCAATCCCTTTATTGTCAAGTTCCCTTGTTAAAGGTTTTCTTTCTCCTGCGGACTGATCAGCAGTGGATACAACCTTTATTGCTACGCAAATCCATGTGGAGAGAACAGCCTCAAAACGCTGGACAGAGGCCGTTTTCCTAGGGTTTTAGAAATAGCCAAAGTAGTTCCACAAATCCTTTATTCTGATGGAATGACTTCCACCCTGCAGCTAAAATGATCATTGAGTGGGTTTCACAGCCAAGTTGTTGAGAGTGAGGCAGTCGGTCTTAGGAGGGCAGTTGCAGAATCCCAGCCCAGTGCCTGTTGGATGCAAAGGCGCGATGAAGCCCCGACCTGGAGCAGAACCTTTGGCCCTGCCGTCATCCTTCCAGGACCTGGACTTCCTGGCACGAATCCGTTCCTCATTTGCAGCAATCTTTGGGCGTCCTCTGACAGCGCGGGCTCACTAACCAGGCAGTAAGATGCGGCGGGGTCTCTGGGAGGAGACTTGGGCGCCCATTCGCCTGGGTCAGCTCCATGCGCCAACCGCGAGTCCAGTCATTATGTGGTAAATGAATGAGCATCTCTAGCACAGCAAATTCATGCGAGAATTAAAGGAATGTGTGCCAGGGGATGGGTCACCACGGTCACTTTAAATTCCCGCGAACTGTGAAGTGAATCGGTGGAGGAGCGCAGCGTCAATCTTGACAAGGCTCCGGTCCACAGGCACCCAAACTACCGCCAGCTGGAGGCGGTGTTCGCAGAGCTAACCCAGGCCCTGGACTCGGGTGACCCCTCATTCCAGAGGTCAGAAGAAACCCACTTTAAAACTAGGAATGCCCTGAAGTCGCGCCTGGGAGCTCCCGGGCTGCGGCCCCAAGACTGCAGTGCGCCTTTGGGGAGAGCCCAGCTAGGGGCGCAGATCCCCGCCCCCAGCGCGCTTAGCCTCGTCCCTCCCCCTCCCGAAGGGCCCCGCCCCTCCGGCCCATTGCCGCCTGCGCGCCGGGGTAGCTGGAGCTGAGCCAGGGCTGAGCCCGTCGGGCAGACACCCCTTGCCCCAGCGCAGGCGCGAGCCAGCACCACCCCTCCCGCAGGGCGCTCCGCACGCGCCCCCGCCCCGCCCCCGCACGGGCCGGCCTCTGATTGGCTGCTGCCTGGGCCAGCAGGTGTTGGCGGCGGCTGCGGCCAGGCCGGCCCTGGGTGCCTGCGGCGCGGGCGCCTCCCTTACAGCTGCTGCTGCTGCCGCCGCCACCGAGCTCTGGCGTCTTGACCGCTTCCCGGCTCTCGCGGCCGATCTGGTGGCAGAGCTCCTGCTGCGCTGCAGCCCAGCTCTGAAGCGCCCAATGACCCGTGGCTCTGCCTCACTACCCGCATCCTCCTAATCCACGCGTCGCGCTGCGGCAGGTGCCCGGGGCATCCCGAGGCGCAGTGGCCTGAGCCCGGCCTCCATCGATGACCCGGCAGCGGACCTGCTCCAGCCGGGCCACCCCGTGTGAGTACCGTTCTCTCCTCTCGGCTTTGCGCCACCATCCCCCTCCACGCTGCCGCAACTTCGGGGGTGGGTGTGTGGAGGTGTCTCTGAGGTCCCTCCGCGCCCTGGGGCACATCCTGAGCCAGGTCCCCCCGGGACAGCCAGTCTTTTTCTTAGGAGGGGTGTGAGGGGGACTTGAACTTGCCGGAGGTTCCTCCTAGAATCAGAACCGCCCCTTTCTCCAGCTGCTGGGGCTGGAGTTCGTCTGTACGTTTCCCTCGCGTTTTCAGATCCCGGTTGGCCACGTAGCGGTTGGGCTGCGGTTCACCGCGCACTACTACGTTTCGGGCGCGCACATAGGGTCCCTGAAGCCGTCAGGTAAGCGTCCACAGTAGCCCAGCACAGAGGGCTTGACTCATTGAACTCTTTAATTTCTGTAAAATGGGGCCATCAGGGACTCGGTCAAGGTCACGGCCAGAGTGCTGAGTTAGAACCCAGGTTGATCGCTTTTAGCCCCAGCTGCTTGGGGCGGGGCGCGGCGCGCTTTTGGGGGCCTTCTCATCAGCTTTATTCCCCGTCTCCTTCTCATATCCTCTTCCCCAAAACCACCGGGTTTGGAGAAATCGGCAGCCAGTCCTAAGGGATGCTGCAAAGGTTTAGGGGTGACCGCGGGGGACCTTCGGAGTGAGTGCGGAGCGGAGTGCCTGGCCCGCGATTCCGCGCTGAGAACCCCTTGGACCTGAGTGATTTGGAGCACCCCCTCTCTCCTCCGTCTCTTAATTTACTAATGTCTTGGCAGGGTATGGGGCATATGCTAGGTTCCTGGTCTTAGATCCGTTCTGCCCCGCTACCTTCCCCTAGATAAGCCTTGTTCCGGAGGATTGTATCCTGGAGACTCTAACTGCACACCAATTTGGGCCCGGGGACATCCTAAGAGAAGCGAGTGCGATGTGGGGTTGGCTCCCATCAGCTCCTAGAAAATGTCCTGAGTTTTGGCTTCATTACCCCTCCCCAACCTCCGCCCCAATCTGGATTTGTTAATTTGCTTCACACTTTTCCGGGAGAGGGCGGGGTCCAGTTCTAGGGTTTGTAAACGCTACCAGATGTAAATCGTGTACTCCATATCCTTCAAGGCGGCTCTGTGGCTGTTGTGGGCGGTTCCTGGAGCATTGTGCTGGGGAGAGGGTCACGCCTTCTTCTTGGCAGTATTGCCCTGTGCCTCCCTGGCCTCAACTCTGAAACTCACTGATAAGATGACTACTTAGTTTTGTGATGTCTGGCAAGGATCTTTGAGCTTCAACTTTTTCATTTATTGTAGTTAGGTGCAATGGAGTCGGTACCAATTCATGTAGAGAAGGAAACACTGCCTCGTCCTGTACCTCCTTACAGTCTGCTATGTTTGAGCCAATTATTGCAACCATTGTATCAATCCATCTCATTGAGGGTCCTCCTCTTTTTCACTGACCCTCTAATGTAGGATAATCTCTGCCTTACAGTTGTCCCGGGGCAGCTGGGGTTCAGAGAGTGGTATATTTGAAATAGAAGAAAGATGATCCAAGAGGATCTGGAGCTGTGAGTGGAAATGGACATGATTTAGTGAATTTGACAGTGGAATTGGGGATTCTGCCTGAAGACCTAATAATCCTTTCTAGAGAAATTTAGTTTGCTAGGGAGCTCTGGTAGCATAGTGGCTAAGGTACTTGCCTGCTAACCAGACGGCTGGTGGTTCAAACCCACCAGCCACTCCTCGGAAGGAAGGTTGGGCAATCCTACTTCTGTAGTGATACTGCCTCGGAAACCCAAGGAGGGGTCGCTATGAGTCGGGTTTGACTCGACGGCACATAACAACAACAACAACAACAAGACTTCGGAAATACTTCTTTCCATCTTCCTGTTAATGTTCCTTGCATGGCCAAAGGCAGCTACAACCCTCCTAATTACCTCTTCCCTCCATTTGTGGGGCATTTCTGTGGGCCTAGAAGTGTCCCAGTGGAGAAGGTGTGTATTTCTTTGTCACAGGATTCTTTTTGTGGCCTGGGTGTTGTGTGTGTGTGTGTGTGTGTGTGTGTGTGGTGAAGAGGGGGAGTTGTCTGGCTCTAAAATCAGTTCACTTTTGAGAAAGTGAAGTGTTAGCCACCCACCTTCAGTAGTTGAAGCTAGCAGTTGCATAGGTTGTGTCTTATCTCCTTCCTCCTGCCCTGAGGAGAGCTCATCTGTGGCCTTGCCATTTGGAGCCAATTTACTATTATAATTTATTTGATTCAGGTGGCAAAAAGTACTGAGCATTCCCTGTGTTTGCTTTTCTGGTTGCTAATTTGTCTGCGTGTTCTCTTGTCTGAAAAGCAAGGGTAAGGAGGGATGACTGGTCATACCGTAGTGAATTCGTTTGAACATTTTATATTATATATTAATATAACATTTTATATACTATAAGATAAAATCACAGAAAATTGTTCAGGTCTGAAGTGTACACTTAATGGAATTTATATAACTGAACGCAGCTGTGTTACTAATGCCCAGATTAAGACCAGATTATTCCAAACCTCCCCATAACTGCTTAGTTTTGTCAGGCAAGTTGTTAAATTGACTCTCATTATTTATTTTATCTAAACTTTGTTTTATCTGTAATGAGGCTTCTTGATGATTTGCTACTTCCTTTTTTTAATGAATGCAAACCAAATTTAGGAGCTCTGGTCGCGTAGTGCCTAAGGCACTTGACTGCTAACCAGAAGGCAGGCAGTTCAAACCCACCAGCCACTCCTGGGAAGGAAGATGGGGCAATCTACTTCCGTAGTGATACAGCCTCGGAAACTCAAGGAGGGGTCTCTATGAGTTGGGTCCGACTTGACGGCACATAACAACAACAACAAATCAAGTTTAGTTATCCCTAAGTCAGTCCAGAAAGCTAAAACCAAAAAACCAAACCCATTGCCATTGAGTCAATTCCAACTCATAATTGACACCCGTTGGGTTTCTAAGGCTGTAAATCTTTACAGAAGCAATCCACCTCATCTTTCTTCCATGGAGTGGCTGGAGGGTTTGAACGAGTGACCTTTTGATTAGTGGCCGAATGCCTTAACCACTACACTACCATTGAGTCCAGAAAGCTACAAGAAGGAATTTGGTCAGAAGGTCTAGGCGGAGAATGAGCTGGTTGTCCCCACCGCACCTGACTATCATCAGTTCTCTGGCAGTGTAACAAGCCCAACCCCAGGTACAACAGTGCCAATAGTGGTAAATGGAGTTTGCTTTATTCCCCCAAAGAGCTTTTTTAGTAGTGTGAATTTGAATAATGCATATCTGAAATACTGTGATATTAAAATATGAATGAAGGGAAATATGAATGGAATCTCATTTGAAGCATAAAAATTGAAATATTTTTGAATTTGTTAAATTGGTAGAGAACCACAGAATTTCAAAGCTTTGGGGCTGAGTGATTTATGAACTGTTTGTGCTTTTGCCACATGGTGGTGCCACACTTGCTAGAGACTAGAAATACCTACTGTCTTCTCCCAAACCCTCAGGAAAGGATTCTAGAAATAAAGTTCAACAGTTCAGTACCTCCAGGTATGATTTCCACACACTGGTTCCCCCTCTTACCCCCAATATCTAGCAGGCAGGCCAGCAGGCCTCTCTGGCTCTTGCTACCTGGAGAGAACTTTATCCCAGGTCTTTAGAAAGGTTGGTTGTGGTTTTGGAGCCATATGTGTGTATTTTAAGGGAGAGATAAAAGGGTATGGAGTTGAGACACTAATCCCTGAATCACACATATGTCTTCTCTGTAGAGAAATGGAGCTATAGTATGTCCTTAGGATTTTAAAGAGGGTCCTCTGAGAGGTTTGCTTAGGTGTATTGTGGTCCTTTGGCTTGGAGTCTCTGTGTCACACAAATGGTTAAAACCCTTGGTTGCTAATCTAAAGGTTGGTGGTCTTAGCCCACTCAGCACCCCCACAGAAGAAAAGCATGGCAATCTTCTAAAAAAAAAAAAAAAAAATCAACCATTGAAAACCTTGTGGAACAGAGTTTTCTACTGTGACACACTTGGGATTGTTGACTCTCAGGCAACTGGTAGTGGTGGTAGCCTCATTTCACCCCAGAATGTCCTCAAAGGTGTGAAGAAAAAGAATTCCTTTTCCTGAGGGAGGTAGCTCCTTTCACAGAGCATTGCCCATGATAAAGAATAAATTGGCCTGGGTATAGCCAGGAAGAAATGCCTTGTGCATCCTGCAGGGTGATGGCCAGGGATAAGGGAAACCCACAGGGAGAGAGGAATGTTGGATCTAGCCATAGAGAGGGCTAAGCAGATTCAGTGTGATTCAGGGGTGCTGCTTAGAAGACTGCATTCATGGGCTGATGGCTGTGCTTATAATTGCTCTGGATATTGAGTGTATACTATGTGTTAGATATGCTGGACTATATATATATAACATATGGGGGAGGGCGGCATTCTCATTTTATAGATGAAGGCACTGGACTTTGAAAATTCGGCATTCTTTCTAAGTTTGTACGGTATGCAAGCCAAGGCCAGGATTAAGAGCCAAGTCTCTCAGACAACTTTCCTAGCTGAGTTGTGTCCTCGCATTATGGTAGGAGTCTGGCATAACTCTTTTGTTCTCCCTGGCACCTCGTACAACAGTTTACACATAATAACTACTTAAGTCCAAGTACAGGATTGCTGGAAATAGAAAATTCTCTCGTGAGGCCCCATCCAGTTGCCATCAAGTTGATTCTAACTCATGGCAACCCCATGTGTGTCAGAATAGAACTGTGCTTCACTGGGTTTTCAATGGATCATTTTTCAGAGGTAGGTCACCAAGCCTGTGTTTCAAGGCACCTCTGGGTGGACTTGAACCACCAACCGTTGGTTCGCAACCAAGTGCCTTAACTACACCACGCAGTGACTTCTTTTTGTGAGGGAGAAAAGGAAAATAATTACAGTAAAGGGTGGGAAATTGGGGTCAGTCTGGTTCATCCCAACAATAACAGTGGAACTGAGTATGTGCTTATAAAAGTGGGCAGTGCTCATTTTATGTGTTTAAAATTTTATATATGGAGCTCTGGTGGTTAAATAATTCAGCTGCTAACCAAAAGGTCAGCAGTTGGAACCCACAACTTGTCTTATCTATTTGTGTGATTTATCTTTTTTTTTTTTTTTTTAATCTGACTCCCTCCCCCCACATGTAATGTGTTGGTAATTATAGATGTAGTTGATTTATTTTAAAAGTACTTAAACTCTGTTGATAGTAAGATGTTTCTGCCTTTTGCTTTGTAGAAAATATCACAGGGAGTATCCTTCATTAGAACTAGTGGATATGTACAGGGGTGTCTCTAGGGTAGTAGGAAATGCTTACATCAATATCTGTTACTTCCACTCCACTAGATTTTACAAATTTTCTCTGAAGCAGCTGTACCAGTTTAAGCTCGCATTAGCAGTTTATTGGCAATCCTTATATCCCCAAATCTGCTACTATGCCCCATGGAGCATGTAGGACTTTTAGCTTAATTTTTTAATATAAAATGTATTAATTATAGAAATAAACAGAAGTATACAGGCTAAATATAAAGAAGAAAATAAAAATCACCTATTTCTTTCACCACTCAGAGACAGCCACTTTTGAAACTTTTGTGTACTTTTTTCCAGAAATCATTAGATAATTACAACAACAAAAAAAAAAAAGACAAATTCACTGCCACTGAGTTGATTCTGACTCCCAGTGACCCTTTCTTGGGTTTCCATATCTCTGTGGAAGTAGCTTGTCCAGTCTTCCTTCTGAGGAGTGGCTGGTAGGTTTGAATTGCAAGCCTTCTGGTAGCAGTCAAATGCCTTATGGCAGAGCTCTTTCATTACACACATATATATATATATACCATTTAAGATATTCATTACATGAGCCACACTAGTCAATGAGTCTTTGTAGAGAATAAGAGGTATCATCACATGAAAATTTGTTCATGTATATGTTAGTCCCCATTCTGATGTCCCCATATAACACTAATGGGTGTCTGTCTACCTTAAGCATCATTTTCTTTATGAGTCGGTTGCTCCCTGGTTATAGGATTTTATTGGACTTGATAGTGCAAAATCCATTGCAAAGTGAAATTGCAAATCTTGAACAAGATTGGAGGACTTCATGAAGTTGATGAGAAAACACATGTTCACTCTTGAACAAATGGGTTCCTGGCCGCCTTAGACTGGGTAACAATTGAAGAAGAGAGATGATAACTGGGTGAGATTGCCATGCATGCTTCAGAAGGATACACTGAATGACAAAACAGGGAGAAGCTCTTCTGATGCCTTCCTTCAAGTAATTTTACACAAAAATGATGCTCTTCTTGACTTGTCAAAAATGTCAAATTCTCATTAATATTTTATCTATTTAAATATTTAATATTTTATGGATATTTTATGTTCTTCTATAATTTTACCCCAAATGTGAAAACTGAATTCGTTCTAAGATATCTTTATCCAATGAAATAAAATGCTGGGCATTATGCATGTAGTAATTTAAAATCCTAACAAGCATATTAAAAGAGTAAAAAAAAATGAAATTAATTTTAATAATATTTTATTTCACCCCATATAACAAATATACTTTTGGATACATTTCAATATAAAGTCAATATAAAACTTATTAATGAGGACATTAATTTGACATTCTTCTGTCAATACTAAGTCTTTGGAATCTCGTATGCATTTACACCAATACCACATTTCAGTTTAAACTAGCTACATTTCAAATGCTCATAGAAACATGTAGCTAGTGGCAATTTTACTGGAAAATACAGTTCTAAGAACTAATGCAAAGTTTTAATTGTATCAACATTTGTTACAAGATCAAATAAAATGTATATTCTTATTTTTTATAATTTATTTTTGCAGCATTCCCTCCTCTCCTACCCCTGGTAACCAGCAAAGAAACTTTTCTTCCATATATAAACCTTTCCTTGACTTTTTACAATAATAGACTAATACAATATTTGTCCTTCTATGATTATTTCAGTCAGCATAAAGTCCTTCAAGTTCATCTACATTGATGCAGTGTTTTGCAGATTACACATAATTCTTTAGTGTTGTGTAGTCAAATGTATATTTTTTTTTAAGAATCTTTTAATAAAAATTACTAATAAAAATCCTAATAAATTTCAAAGAGCAAGATATTCCTTAATACATTTATAAAAGGGCATTGGTCCTTTTACAAAAAGCTCACCTTTAATTTAAATACATTTCTTATTTACAGATTAAACATAAAATAACATCTATAGTTGCAAAGCATATTGCACATTATACATAGAGAAAAGCAGTATCTTTAGGTTTTCTCAGAGTATCCAACTCTAGATTGCTTTCATAAAAATAGATTTACTTTCCATGTACATAATAAATAAAAAGGTGGCTTGTATTTTACTACTTAAAGCTAAATTAAAATAGCCTTTAAAAAATGTTATCCCTCTGCCTCTCAGAAAGAGAGAAGGGGATGCTAAGTCAGAAGTTCCACAGGTACTCGACACATTCAGCAGATTCACAGCCATATTCAAAGAGGAGTATAACCCTGAGCCTTGTAAGACCTGGAGACATGCAGCCAGCCGCCTTCCCTTTTCATGCTTCCAAGGGGTCCCTGCCCTGCAGGGGAAGAGGCACATTGTGGGAGCTGGATGTCTGAGAATGGAAAAGGAAAGGACAAGATGATTTTGTAAGTCCTTGCTCAGCTACGCTGTAGCTGCAGTAATCATTCAGGCCTACGTTTAAACCAGCACTAAATCCACATCAAGAGAAAGATCTCTGGAGCCCTCCAGAAAGAAGATAGGAATTTCTGAGGTCAAGTCATGTCAAGTCTACAAAATTGCAGTTTGCAATCATTCAGTCAACTGAGCCCAAAAGAACAGCTAAGAGGGATATTTTCCTTTGGGATGTGGTGGGCTGGGGAGGTGAAATCAAGTTGAGACCCTCAAACCAGACTGTACAACTATACTTGCCAAACCTGGTAAATGTAAAGTCTCTCTGACATTCACTTCACGGACATTACCCTGGTGCATTTGTCTTTAAATAATAGAAAAGGATTTAAGTGACATGTGCACACTCCTCAATTCAGAACAAGAAAGGCCCAGTGCATCCTCAGAAACTGGGGATTCATTTGCACAGAGTATGTTCTGGTGGAAGAGCTGGAGCAAATTGAAGGAAAGATTTGATATGGGAAGCTGGTTTTTCACAAAGGCCAGCACAACCAGAAAGCTAATAAACACTTCCTTGGTCACCTACTATTCCTGGGGAATAAAGTTCCTCAGACTCATCATCTCAGGTAGCTAAGTGTGCCTGTAAGGATTTAGAACTTTGCAGTGGAAGAACTAGACTCCACCAAGCCTAACTAGAAGACAGTTTTCTACAATGGATTTGCAAAATCATTTTCATTGTGTTGACAGTGTTGACACTAGACACTAGCTACATGTGGAAATACAAGGATGGCTCAAGCTCACTGCTGTTGCAAAAAATGATGCCCACTCAGATTCAGGGCACTCCTGGGGCAAATCGCTGAGCAAGTGATTTCCCTGACAGCCCCTCCTCCGCTCTCCTCTCCTGATACTTCAGAGCACAAAAAAGAAGCAAAAGAAAAAGCCTTACAAGATATATTACAATTGTGAACATTCTGATTTTCAAAAATAAAAAGTATAATTTGAGCTTGGCTCAAAGAACCTTCTCTTTATGACTGGCACTAGACAGCATTCTGGCATCTCGCCCCACAGAGCCCTAACTTCAGCATCCAACTTCTAGGTGGCCCAGAAGCTCAACCAGGACAGCATGTGGTAACTCACTCTGTTACGCTTCCTTCACAAAATCTGTACAGGTCCAGTCCCAGGAAGACAAAAGGGTTTAGGACTTAATAGAAGACCTATCTCATATCAGCCTGAAGCCTGAGAGAGGCATTCATGCCATTCAAAGCTCTGTGGAGCTGCCAGGCACAGAGTCTTCAGGAGCCTGGAGGGAAGGAACACCCATTCCCCTGCCTGAGAACAGCTGGCAAAGGGCCCAGATGAGAAGGGAAATGTTGGAGCCATTACATACCACTGTTGCCAAAGAAGCTGGAGAGGTCAACGAGGAGGGACCACAAGAGAAAACAGAAGCACTCCCTCCCAGATGTGCCCCTAATTGACCCACTTCACTTGGCCCAGAGAAAAAGATACAGGAGTGTGGATGTATGTTTTTAAAATGGGACATTTTTGGTTTGACATGAAAATGATTTAAAACACCAACTAGTGTTCTCAAAGAAAATTCCTACTCAGTAGATGAGATACAGTTGAGAAACAGAATTCTGCTTTTAAAATAAACAAAGGTAAAATAGAAGTATTAGATTTTTTTTTTTTTTTTACTTTAAAACAATTTGCCTAGAAAATGTTTAAAAGTTAGAGGTGAAACATACATTATTGAAAATACCCTTTTTAAAAATCTCAAAAAACTGAACTATACATCTATTTTAAAAAGAGTAACCCTTAAAATTCCAAAAACAAATACAGATTTCTCCCTTTTGATTAAAAAATGCAATGACTCAGCCCTACTTCCAGCTTTCAGGCTGAAATGAAATCATTTGAAGTGGGCCAACAGTGGCAGGTGAGAAACACAGTGAGGCTGGTGTGTTTCTATGGGAATGCATTTCCACTCCTAACAGTCCACGGAAGCCAGACGAGGGGTTCAAATGCAGCTCTGCTTTGTATTGGCACTCAGAATAAGTTCAAAGAAGGATAATCCTGTTTTGGCTAAGGAAGTAATAAAAAAGAAAACAAGCATTTTACCACAACCTTATCCATATCTGTATCAGGTTGAAGGTAAATAATGGCCAAGCTACTTGCAGGAACCTCCCTAACCAACACTCAGTCCTATCCCCGTTTTACTGTGGTCTCACCACATGGTCATGCAAAACAAACCTATGGAAACCATAGTAATAGCTTTGACATCCAGTGACTCAACCCAAAACTAGTATAAGGCATTCATCTAAAGCCTGTATTATAGAGAACTGTTCAAGGGATGCCAGAAAGTCTTAGAGCATTTATCTCCACCCCCGCCCTCCGCTTTACTTAGCTAATTGGCACTAGACACTGAAAACAAAAACAAAATAAACTTCTAACCCAGATATGGTCAGAATTGAGAATCTTTGGTTAGTAAATATGAGACAGACATAGGCTTAAACAATCTTACATATTTTTCTATCGCATCTGGTTCTGGAACTATGGACATTCCTCAGGTAAGTTCATGTTCAAAATAAATATAAAATGCCATCCAAATGATCTAACAGTTAACTTCTTAACCCTGTGATATGATAACTTAGGAGACCACCAGTGAGAATTCTGGTAAGACCATTATTCTTGGGCAAATAATCTGTAATAATGTGAAGAATACTTGGGGGTGCAAATGAATCACTACATTATTATTATTTTTTTCCCATGCAAACAAAAATTGGTTGGCATCTGGGGGAGAACCCAATTATTGAATGAGAGGCAGACAGGATCACATTTTCAATACAATAGAAGGAGATGCCAGGGAAATCTCAGGCCCTTTTCCAGAGGAAGTTCATTCACAATCCCCAACGCAGAGGTAGCCGTACTGCAGATATGGCGAGTGCTGGCAAAGGGAAGAGACTTGGATTCTAAAGTATTAAGCTATGAAAATCAATCCAAAGTTGCCCCATCAATTGTGCTTAATGATACCAGCATTTCTTAAGAAGCCAATTTGCATGTACCTTCTCATTTCCAATTACACCCTTAAGAAAAATAGGGGCGTTTTATTGAACAGAAAAGAAACACTAAAGAATATGAGAGCTAATGACATGTGGGTAAGCAGCTGGACAGAAATCCCTACACTATCATGGATGGCCAGACGTCTGTCCTCTTCTTTCTACACCAGACTGGATTTTGACATGGTTTGGAGTCAGTCATCAATATGTGGCATAAAGAGACACCACCTGGACATTCAATCAAATTAAGCCAACCATCTGGTCAATCCTGCACATGTAGATGTTCTTTAAGGGCAGGGAGTATCTCCTCTTATCAGGAACATGATTGCAATTGGAGCTAGAGTTGATGCCTTTTAATTCTTGAGACTTAGGCCTGTGCACAGCTTTTCCCTCTTGCTCCTGCTTGTCCTCTTCAGAAAAATTCCTTCTAGGATGACTCTGGAAGATGTTTGTACTCAGAGACAGGTGTCCCTCAGTTGTAAACATGTATCTAGTTCCAGATTTGTGTATTGGATTCTCTTCATCAAATAGCAGATACAAATATTTGCAGGTCTCACTGAGGAAGAAGTTCTCCATCCGGTCCTCTTTGGACTTGTCTGTGATATGATGCAGTGTGGCATACCCACACTTGACTTTTGTGTACTTTTCCAGACGCTGCAGAATATCCATTCCTACATGGAGGTAGAAGGGATTCTTGCTTGAGGAGAGAGGAGATACATAGATTCCACTAACTCTGGTCTCAATGGGTAGAAGAGAACATTAGGGGCCTATAGTTGCCAGTTATAACTCTCTGGGAGGGCTCCATATCATTTCCATATGGCATAGTAAAACACATGCAGGCAGATGGCATCTTCAACATCTCCTATCAGTATCTGCAGTCCGGGGAAGAAGGCCTGCAGAGAGTCAATCCAGGTGTTTGTCAGCTGCACACTAAACATGTTCACATTGACATGGAGTGTGTGTGTGTGTGTGGGGTGGGGGGAGTTGTTCTCATTCATTACAGGCCTCCCAACATCTTCTTAAATAGTTTTGAATACTCTGATATGCACCATTAAACATTTCTAGGTCTTCTTTTTCTTCAAAGAGAGAATGTAAGATTTCAAGAGGTATTCATGAAAGGAATCCAGGCCAGCACCCAAGCCACTCTGTTTTCCAACCTAGTGCTGGTCTGAATGATCACATCATTGCCTAATAATCCTGTGTCATTGCTCAGAAGGTTCCACAGTGCTTTCACAGCTCTCCTGGATGCCCACTCAAACATGGAATCCCCCATCATTTGGCTTAGAATCTCAAATTCCACCAGGAAGGAACCAGCTCCTACCGTGCATGTCTCATTATTGCTGGCAGGAGGAATGCCTGTCTTTAAATTCAGCCAAGGATAAGGGGATACCTGTCTTGGTGCTTTCAGAGGCAGGGAGGAGTCCCACAGCCAGGTCATGAACCATGTGCAACAATTCATTATCATAGTCCTTCATGGTTATGCTGCCAAAGAACTGCTTGGAGTCTTTTGTTATTCTGTGGGCAGAAAGGAAGGAGCCTTACTGTGGCTTCAAAGACTTGGACAATGGAATCTTTCTCAAATGAAACTTTGTGCTTTCTGGAACTCGGATGAATTTCCCATTATTACAAGTTATCCAACAAATCAACAAGAGTCAGTGAATAGTTCCCTAGGACATCGTTGATGTTCAGATTTGAAGGTCCCCGCTGCTGGGTCCCTGGCTGCAACAGTGGATGGGGTTGAGCTTGTCCTGGGGAAAGGCATGTGCCATGTATTTGTCCTAGCTGAAGGCAAACATGCCGGGATACAGGCTCTCACCTGTGGTGGGAAGGCCCTGCTGTAGCGCTTCTCCTACTTGTCTGGGCCATGGCCCCGGGAGGCTGGCACGTAGACCAAGCAGGTGGAGCCACACACTCTGGCTGGGACATCACAATGGCCTCAACAGCTCCCCCAGCCTTCAGGTGGGAGACTGGAGGCCATCAGGGCCCCTCAGGCGCTGGAAGCCAGAGCTGAGTGCAGAGTGCTGGTAGAAGCCCATGCTTGGTCCCAGCCCTAAGAAAAGCCACAGAACCCCATGAAGGCCAAGCCAGAGGAGCCCCAGCCCCAGAATGAGAGCTCGCCATTGCACTTTTGCACAGGTGCCAGGGGCATTACTTTAAAGTGAGGAGGGGCCTCCCCGGCAGACCACTGCACCCTGACTCGGCGCCATAGCCCACTCATTTCCCCTTTAAGGAACTCCCCCGTGACACACCAGGAACTGGCCCACTGTTCCCCACCCCTAGTCCCTCGGATTGGCCAGCTAGGCCCCATGTTTGCCTGCCCTGCCTGACCCTGGCCACAGAATGCATCCGGTGACGCCCTCCCATGGCATAGACCCAAGATGTATTTTTTTTTTAAATGCATTGTATTGAAATATAATTTATGTACAGTGAAATACACAAAACTAAAGTGACATGGGTCAATGCAGTTTTTGTTTTTTTTTTTTTTTTCAGTGTTCTCTCCCCTCCCCTCCAATCCCTGGCAACCACCAAACAAAGTTTCCCTCCATATATAAACCTTTCCTTGACCCTCCACAACAACGAGCTAGCACAGTATTTTTCTTTCTCTGATTGACTTATTTCACTCAGTATAATGTCCTCCAAGTTCATCTGTATTATGCAGTTTTGCAGACTCTACATTATACTTTAGTGCTGCATAGCATTCCATTATGTGTATGTAGCATAGTTTGGTCATCCACTCTCCCGCTATAAATCTTAGAGACAAATCCCTTGCCAGATATGTAATTATTGGAAAATATAAATTTGTTGCTGTCATTTTTTTATGTGCTTTTTCATGGTGTCGATTTCTTTGTTCCATATAATTTTCTATGCTGAGCTCATTTTATTTATGAATTGTGTTATCACTTCCTTCATTGCTATTGTTTTAGTACTTGCTGAATATTTATGTTAGTCTACTTTTTTACTTTGATGTAAAGGTTTATCATTTTTCTTTGAGATTACCCTGTGATTTATAGTTTTCTTCCCAAGTTTAGAACAGTCCATTCTATCTTGTAGTTGTCTTGACATCCCTACCATCTAGAAGTTTTGTAATGACACAGTTTTTTTCCTCTTTTTGGTTTGTAATTGTCCTCATTTGTCAATTGATGTCTCTGGTTCCCTGTTTACAATCTTGTAGGCTTATTTATTTGGATATTTCCATAGCTGGGTTGGTTTCTGGGTTATATCATCATGTGTGCTAATGGTCAGTTGTTGTTGGTTTTTGTTGCTTCTCTGTCCAAAGGGCACCCTTTAGCATCTCTTGTAAGGTTGGTCTGATTTTAACAAATTTCCTTAATTTCTGCTTATCTGGATATCTCCTAATTTCACCATCATATTTGAGGGACAATTTTGTTGGGTACATCATTCTTGGTTGGAAATTTTTCTGTTTCAGGGTTTTACATATACCATCCCATTGTCTTCTCACCTGCATGGTTTCTGCCAAGAAACTCAAGCTTAGTCTTATTGGTTGCCCCTTGTAGGTAACTTTTTGTTTCTCATGCTGCTCTCATGCTTCTTTCTTTGTCTTTGGTTTTGGTAAGTTTAATGATGATATGTCTCATGACATTGGCTGCAATTTCCCGCAATGCAACAGCTCTCTTCCTACCTCCTCCCCATAGTTAGCTCTTCCCTGTGTCCTTTCCTCCCATGTACTCCTGCCCCGCAAGCCCTTCTATTCTTCCGTGATTGATCTCTCCAAAGAGTGTATCTACCTAATGTAAATATTCTGCTCATATGCCTGTCTTTTGTTTGGCTGGAAGCCCTAGGAGTGGGTTCAATTCCAGACCTGAACATCAGCTAGAGGCCATAGTCTCAGTGGTTCCACCAGGCTCTATCAGACTAGCAAAACTGGTCCCTTTTTTTTTTTTTT
>NW_006921729.1:5578095-5582414 GCF_000298275.1 Orycteropus afer afer
TCACCATCATATTTGAGGGACAATTTTGTTGGGTATATAATTCTTGGTTGGAAATTTTTCTCTTTCAGGGTTTTATATATACCATCCCATTTTCTTCTTGCCTGCATGGCTTATGCTGAGAAATCCAAGCTTAGTCTTACTGGTTGCCCCTTGTAGGTAACTTTTCATTTTTCCCATGCTGCTTTCAGGATTCCTTTTTTGTCTTTGGTTTTGGTGAGTTTGATGATATGTTTTGGTGATTTTCTTTTGGGGTCTATCCTGTTTGGGGCTCGTTGGACTTCCTGAATGGATATATTCTCATCTTTCATCATATCAGGGAACTTCTCTTCCAGCAAAGCTTGGACAGTTTTCTTAGTGGCCTCCTTTTTCTCTTCTTGTTCTGGAATTCCAATTACATGTAGGTTATTCCTTTTGATGGTATCCCACTTGAACCTTAGACTTTCTTCATTTTGTTGTGATCTTTTTTTCTGATCAATCCCTTTCCAAAGAAGTATTCAGGTAATTGTTCTCAATCTCATTAATCCATTGGTTCAATTCTACTCCTTTGCCCCTTTCAATGTGTTATATCTATTGCTGAAAATTTAGTATTAATTTTCTGTATTTCTATCTGTAGATTTTGTATCATTTCTAATTTTCATTTTGTCCTTGTATTTTCTTCCAAGATTGTTCTAGGGTTTTGTCTGGGTTTTCCTTAATTTTGTCTTTGTTTTCCTCAATCTGTCTCTCAATCACTTCACAGTACCTTTTCTGGTTACCTGGTGCCACTCTGACAGAAATATACCACAAATTGGATGGCCTTAACATACAGGAGTTTATTCTCTCACAGTTCAGGAGGTTAGAAGTCCAAGTTCAAAGTGCCAGGCTTTATGGGCTATGTGAAATCCCCTTGACCTTGGGCTTTAGGTCTGCACCTTGCTTCTGGCCTGCTGAAGCCAGAGGCATCTGTTCACTCAGGCAACCCTGGCTGTTGAAGCTAACAAGTCCAAGGTCAACAAATAAAATGGCACAGTCCTGATGTTACCAAACCACACAGCAAGCCATTAATTCAAGTCTGTTGTAAGTCCCAAGGTCAGCAGAGCATGGCAGGCTGCTGAAGAATGACACAGCTACATACAGGGTCCAAGCATGCCATAAGCTAGAGACCATTCCCAAAGCTGCTGCTTATATATGGCAAGCAGACCACATACCCAAAGTAGCTACTCAGCAGCTCCAATAGAATACACCATGGAGTTAATTACCAATCTCACCATGGGGTATAACCACATTCAGCTGCCTAGCCACTCATCCAGGCCCAGCCCAGTTGATACACAAATGTAACCACCACAGTACTTAAATATAATTCTTTTGAATTCCTTATCAGTTAATTCCAATGCTGTTGCTTCCTCAGGGATATGCTCTGGATCTGTATCCTGGTCCCTTGTTTCTCTTGCTTTGTCTTGCTTCTTTGTGTGGACTGTGATGGTCTGTTGTCTCTAAGACATTGTGACTTTGTTGTATTTATAATTTATTGGTGATTATATGTCGAAGTTACTTGCCCATGATTTTAATTTTTTTTTTTTTTTTTGGATGTATCTGAGTAAGCAGGGTACTGTGTTCCTCTATTTGCTGGTTGGTAGCACTCATGCTTTCACCACCTGTCTCTTGGTGGGTGTGATAGAGAATAAGAGTGGCTACACAGGTCTCTGTTAACTGTTTGTAAAGAGCAATTAAGGGTGAGTCGGGCCCTTACTGGTGGTCATGTATCATTGGCCAGTTAGTACAGAAGGAAGTGATGGCTCTCAGTAAAGAGCTACAGGAGGTGTAGGTGTGGTTTGGTCATATGGGCATGGTTGCTGTCTCCCACTGAGTTAGACAAAGATAACAATAGAAGAACTATTAAAAAAGCAAAAGCAAGAGGACAAAAAACACACACCACATAAACACACAGGAACAGTCACCAAAAACAAAAATGAGGAAAGACAATAAATGAGAGAAAATACTTTAAAAAAATGCTTTAAAAATCCAAAAGAAATATGAATAGAGAAAAGGGGGAAAAAACCCCCACAATACCTGGGAAAGGGGAATAAGAGAAAATATGTATACTAGGAGAATAATGAAGAAAAAGATAGGAAAAATGCAAAAAGAGAAGCAAGGAATGCTGAGAACCACAAGAAAGAAAAAAAAAAAAAAATGGGAACCAGGTAAAGGGAAGAGAGAAAAAGCTGAAAACTAGAACCTGGGATGGAAAGAAGAAATAATAATAAAAAGGATAAGAAAAAAATTTTAAATAGACACAGACAAACCAACCTAAAAAAAAATCAGGGTGGGGCAAGGTATCCAGGCTCTGTCAGAGCACACAGATTGGAATGGAATTCCTGCCAACCCAGAAGGTGGGTGGGGTAAGGTATGGCCACATCTCCATTCACCAAGAGGGTGTAGGGTATAAGAGTAACAAAGGGAATATTGCACCGCTCCAGGCCTCAGTGTCCGGTATATACTTACTGTCCCCAGCAAGTGGAGCCTGTTCTTAGGTCCCTGGAATGTGAGAGAATGCTGTCAGTCTAAACAATGAAAATGGTTGAACCGCTTGTAAATATTCAAAATGGCTGCACCCTCCAGACAGCCAAAAGTCCACAAGTCAATTTTTCTCCTTTGCTGTTTCCCCTTTTATTCACCAGCTACCAGTGCAGTCCTCCATGCAGACCCTGGCTAGTAGTGCCAATTTTTAGGCTAATTCTTAGGTCCTAACACCACTTGGCAATATGCAAGCTCTCCATGATGTCAGGATCACTGACAGTCTGCAGGTCCATATGTCTCCTTTTTCACACAGGTTCTTCTACTAGTTGGAGTTTAGTCCACTTCTGTATCCTTTCTTTCAAAGCTCAGGGCTCCAGGATTATCTTCTATATTTGTGTTAATTGGTTCATCTTTTCTTTGTTGAAGAGGGTCTGTGTAGTTTGTCTGCCTATTCTGCCATTTTACAGCCTGGAAATTTTATTGGGCATTTCTATTTAGTCTTAGGAGCCCTGGTGGTACAGTGGTTGTGCAAAAGTTTGGCAGTTTGAACCCATCAGCACCTCCACTGGAGAAAGATGTGGTTGCCTTCTTCCGTAAAGATGACAGGCTTAGACAACCACTGCGGCAGTTGAATATTTATTTTTAAACACAAAGAAGATCATGGTTTTTTTTTTTTTTTTTTTTTACACAACAACATGTGAGGTACTTTGATGTCAATAATTATTCTTTCTATTCAATCAATGAAATTTAATGTATTCAACCAAACCATTCCTTTAACACATTAGGTGCTTTCAACTTTTTACGTAACTTTATCTTTGTACACCTCCCTTATTATGATGAATTCCTTTGTCAGAAATTGTTTATTTTTCCTTAAGTTTTTGATACACATTGCCAAATAACATTTCAGGAAGGCTTATAAATTTATTTTGCTGTGGACACTGTATAGGAGTTATGGTGGCATAATAGTTAAAGCATTCTGCTGCTAACCAAAATGTTGGCAGTTCAAATCCACTAGCCTCACTGTACAGGAGATGTGACAGGCTGCTTCTGTAAAGATTTTCAGCCATGGAAAGACTTTGGGGCAGTTGTATTCAGTCCTATAGCATTGCGATGAGCCAGAATTGACTCAACAGTACCGGGTTTGGTTTCTGGTTATGGATACTGTATGAATATGCCAGATCCCCATGCTTTTCCAGCAATAAGTATGATTATTCATCATAGGCAAAAGGAAAAAAGCAGAATCATTTCTTACTTTGCTTTTTCTTTCTGGTGAGGTGTAGTACATCTTCATGTTTATTGATTCTTTATAGTCAGACTTTACTATAGAGTTGTGCCCAAGGTTATTTCTATTTTACTCTCTGTGCATCTACTACTTGTATTTATTACTCAGTATTTGTGAGAGAACTGTCGGGTTAGCTTACACAGAACAAGTTCATTCCTTTTAACTGCTGAATACCATTCCACCATATAAAAATGCCACATTTTATTCATCTATTCTTCCATGATGGACTTCAAATTATATATATATATAGGCTATTAGAGATGTGTACAATAAACATCCTTGAAATATATTTGTGCACAAGTACAAGACCTTCTTGATGATCCATACCTGAAAGAGGAATTGCTAGGTCATATTTTATACAAATACGTTTTTACCACCTGGTGCCATATTGCTCTCCAAAGTGGCTATACTAAATCAGTCTACCATAGCGATATTTAAGAATAATATCTGTCACATTAAGGAAATAATAACAGCACATAAGCAATGACAAAGGTGTTAAATGAAAAAGTATATAGTTATATATAAAAATACATTTTATATA
>NW_006921729.1:5582514-5602808 GCF_000298275.1 Orycteropus afer afer
ATCTTAAGATATATAAATATCTTAAAATTCATTGAGAAAGTTCAGAAGCTTTTAAACTTTTCCTTTGGGTCTTGCATCATAAAAATATAAGTCACAACTATTATTTAAATATATACCTGACTTGGACCAATTGATAAGTGTTTAAGTGATTAACATTTAGTAGTGCCTTTAATAGTTAGGCACTTGACTACTAACTAAAAGGTGGATGGTTAAAGCTCACCCAGAGCTGCTTCTTAAAAAGGTCCTGGTATCTACTTCCAAAGAATCAGCTGTTGGAAACACCATGGAGCACAGTTCTGCTCTGACATGCATGAGGTCATCATGAATCGGAATTGAGTTGATGGCAAAATATTTGGTTCTTTGTTTTGTTTTGATCAGGGTTGACTGCAGGAGGAGGTGAGCACCTGTTAAGGAGAACCAAGAAAGCCATCTCTGCTCAGCTCTGTGCTTCCCTGTCCCAAAGTGTCTGAGTAGGAGAGCTTGGTTAGAGTAGCTCTGAAGTGGCCCTGTGTCATTCTCACCCTAGTGTGAATGAGTTTATGTATCAGTTGCCAGTGATGGGACAGAGCAGTGTGAAACCACCAGAAGGTTCAAGAAGAAAAGGCAGAGTGGACTTGGTTAGGGGATGGTTTGTATGCCCTTAGTATCAGTCCTTCATTTATGTAAGGAATAGAAAAGAGCTTTCTGAAACTATGTGCCTAAATGCTTTCTGAAAATATTTTGGGCTTTTTATTTAACCATGTGTTATTTCCTCCATTACTTCCCTTAGGTAATTATGAGTTACTTTTTTCTTTTTTGTTGTATATTTAGTATCATCATCTGGAAGAAGAAAAACGCTCCACCAAGTCATTTTGTGGCTGTGATTTACAGTGTAATTCCACTGACACGACACATGTGTGAGCTTCAGCCATGATGCACAAATCTTTTCTGTGGGCTGATGATTTCATCTGACTGAGCAGTCACTTTGGAACCAAAGGTGTTTTCAGCGATGGGTGGATGCCCAGATGACAGAGGTGCCTGTGGCTGAGGAGCTAATATGGCTCTTTGATAAAGTCCTCAACTCTTCAGAATATGTCTCCCCAAATAATCTTCTGACACTGACACATGGGGGCTCACATAACTATGCCATACTGTATGGCTCTGTCCTTTTTGTTATGAAACTTACCTATCTCAGAA
This sequence comes from Orycteropus afer afer, assembly GCF_000298275.1. Taxonomy (NCBI): domain Eukaryota; kingdom Metazoa; phylum Chordata; class Mammalia; order Tubulidentata; family Orycteropodidae; genus Orycteropus; species Orycteropus afer. The sequence goes on from NW_006921729.1 coordinate 5,583,691, forward strand.
TGCACTGAGTCATATTCTAAGCTTGGAAATCCAGGTGTCAGAGATCTGTTAGAGTCCCTGGGGAAAAGAAAAGCCAAATCTCTTTACACCACGTTTTTTTCAGAAGCTGGCTCAGTCTCTGTGAGCGTTGCTTACAGCCCCAAACTTCTTTTAACCTCCTCTTCAAATCCATTGTCTGAAGCATCATTGCGCTTTATCTGTGTAGCCTCAACCTCAGAAAATATGTCAGAACTGTTTCTGTTTTTGTGTTATATAAAAGTTTTATTATTTTTTTTTAAAAAAAACAGTGTATTAATCATTAGATACTTTCATTTGCTAGAATGACATATGAGCAGAGTATTCCAGATTAATCTTCTTTTGAAAAATCAGAAGCACCATTTTAATTGAATCCTGTTTAAAGTCTTTTAGAAATCTGGCAGTCACTTTTCAGCTTTGTGGTCCTATAAATGTCAGGTGCCTCTCCCAGGGCTACAGATCTTGTGATCTCGTGGCTGAATGCTGCTGAGGTCCCCTAAAGGGAAATTTTGTGTTCCTAGGTCTGCATTCTTGCTCCCACAGGTTCCAGGTACCTGATGCTTCCTTTTCCATTGCTACCACTAACCACTTTCTGCTTGTGTTCCAATACAACCCAGACATTCCCCCTTCTTTTTCTAATTGATCCAAAAGGGAAAAGGAGGATTAGAAACTGAAAACAAACACTATTTATGGCAAATGTGAAATTTCATTAGAAATGCTTTCCAGAAAAGGTAGAAGAGCTTCCAGAAGAAGTGAGATCAAGTGGAAATCATAGGCATACAGACCACTTCTCAATGGCAAGGGCTCTCCTTGGGGTGCAAAATCTAAGTCCCTTCTAGGTCATAAGGGGATAAGGAAGTCTGCAGAAGTACCACACTAATCTAACCAACCCAGCCTAGTGCTTTCTCTCTTTTTCCATTGATGAGTCTCACCAGCCACCAGTCATCTGTCAATATGTTATACTGTGGTAGCTTGCATGTTGCTGTGAGACTGGAGGCTATGCCACCAGTATTTCAAATACCAGCAGGGTCACCCATGGTGGACAGGTTTCAATGGAGCTTTCAGACTAAAACAGATTCAGGAGGAGGAAGGGGCCATCCAGTTCTCAAAGAATTGGCCAGTGAAAACCTTATAAATAGCAGTATAACACTGTCTATTACTGGAAAACACTATGAATGGCACTGAAGCATTGTCAGATGTAGTGCCAGAAGATGAGTCCATCAGATTGGAAGGCACTCAAAATATCACTGGGGAAGAGCTGCCTCCTCAAAGTAGAGTTGACCTTAATGACATGGATGGAGTAAAGCCTTCAGGACATCCATTTACTGATGTGCCATGATTCAAAATGGGAAGAAATGGCTGCAAACATCCATTAATAATTGGAACATGTAATATATGAAGTATGAATCAAGGAAAACTGGAAGTTGTCAAAAATAAATTTAAATGCATAAAGATCAATATCCTAAGCATTAGTGAGCTGAAATGGACTGGCTTTGGCCATTTTGAATCAGACAACCATATGATGTACTACGATGGGAATGGCAAATTAAAGAGGAATGGTGTGGCATTCATCGTCACAAAAAATGTTTCAAGATCTATCCTGAAGTACAATGCTATTGACGATAAGATAATATCTATATGTCTACGAGGAAGACCAGTTAATACTACTATTATTCAGGTTTATGCATCAACCACCAAAGCCAAAGATGAGGAAATTGAAGATTTTTACCAACTTCTGCAGTCTGAAATTGACCAAGCATGCAATCAGGATGTATTGATTATTACTGGTGATTGGAATACAAAGTTGTAAACAAAGAAGAATTACAAGTAGTTGGAAGATAGGGCCTTGGCAGTAGAATTGATGCTTGTATGACAGAATTTGCAAGACCAATGATTTATTTATTGCAAATACCTTTTTTTTTTTTTTTTTGAACATCATAAGCAGTTGATACACAAGAATCCAAGAATCAGATCAACTACATCTGTGGACAGAGATAATGGAGAAGCTCAATATTTTTAGCCAAAACAAGGCCAGGATCTGAATGTGTAACTGACCATCAACTGCTCATATGCAAGCTCAAGTTGTAGCTGAAGACAATTAAAGCAAGTCCATGAGAGCCAAAATATGACCTTGACTATATCCCACCTGAATTTAGAGACCATCTGAAGAATAGTTTTGATGTATTGAACATCAATGACAAAAAACCAGAGGAATTGTGGGATGACCTCAAGAACATCATAAAAGAAGAAAACAAAAGGTTATTAAAGACAGGAAAGGAGGAAAAGACCAAATGGATGTCAGAAGAGACTCTGAAACTTGCTTTTAAATGAAGAGTAGCTAAAGCAAAGGGAAGAAATGACAAGATAAAAGTAGTGAACAGAAGATTTCGAAGAGCACCTCATCAAGACAAAGTCAATTATTATAATAAAATATGCAAAGACCTAGAGTTAGAAAACCAAAAGGGAAGAACATGCTCAGCATTTCTGAAGCTTAGAGGGTTAGAGAACTGAAGGAAAAATTCAAGCCTCGAGTTGCAATATTGAAAGATTCTATGGGCAAAATATTGAGTGATGCAGGAAATATCAAAAGGAGATGGCAGGCATACACACAGTCACTGTACCAAAAAGAATTGATTAATGTTCATCCATTTCAGGAGGTGGCATATGATCAAGAACCAATGGTGTTAAAGGAAGAAGTTGAAACTGCACTGAAGGAATTGGCAAAAAATAAGGTTCCAGGAAATGATGGAATACCTATTGAGATGTTACAATAAACAGATGCTTTGCTGGAGGCACTTACTCATCTATGCTAAGAAATTTGGCAGACAGCTATCTGGCCAACTGACTGGAAGAAATCCATGTTTGTACCCATTTCAAAGAAAGGTCATCCTACAGAATATGGAAATTATCAAACCATATCATTAATATCACACGCATGTAAAAGCTTGCTGAAGGTAATTCAAAAATGGTTACAGCAGTATATTGACAGAGACCTTCCGGAAATGCAAGTTGGATTCAGAAGAGGACATGGAATGAGGGATATGATTGCTGATGTCAGATGGATCTTGGCTAAAAGAAGAGAATACCAGAAAGATGTTTATTTGTATTTTATTGACTGTGGAAAAACATTTGATTATGTGGATCATAACAAATTGTGGATAAAATTGAGAAGAATAGGAATTCCAGAACACTTAATCATACTCATGAGGAACCTGTACATAGACCAGGAGGCTGCCGTTTGAACAGAATAAGGGGATACTGCATAGTTTAAAATCAGGAAGGGAGTGTGTCAGGGTTGTATCCTTTCACTGCACGTGTTCAATCTGTATGCTGAGAAAATAATCTGAGCAGCTGGACTGTGAAAAAGAGCATCAAGATTGGAGGAAGACTCATTAACAACTTCTGACATGCAGATGACACAACTTTGCTTGCTGAAAGTGAAGATGACTTGAAGCATTTACTGATGAAGATTAAAGACTACAGTCTGCAGTATGGATTACACCTCAACATAAAGCAAATGAAAATCCTCACAATTGGACCAATAAGTAGCATCACAATAAATGGAGAAAAGATTGAAGTTGTCAAAGATTACATATTACTTGTTTCCACCATCAACACCAATGGAAGCAGCAGTCAAGAAATGAGACGTATTGCACCAGGCAAATCCCCTGCAAAAGACCTCTTTAAAGTGCTAAAGAGCAAAGCTGTCTCTTTGAAGACTAAGCCATGGTATTTTCAATAATTTCACACGTATGTGAAAGATGGACAATGAAGAAGGGTTGATGCTTTCGAGTTGTGGTGTTGGTGAAGAATACTGAAAGTATCGTGGACTGCCAGAACAACAAATCTGCCCTGGAGGAAGTACATCCAGAATGCTCCTTGGAAGTGAGAATGGCCAGACTTCATCTCACCTACTTTGGTCATGTTGTGAGAAGGGACCATTCCCTGGAGAAGGATATCATGCTTGGTAAAGTGGAGAGTCAGTGAAAAAGAGGAAGACCCTCAAAGAGATGGATTGACACTGTGGCTGCAACAGTGGGCTCAGGTATAGCAAGGATTGTGAGTGAGGCTGGCACAGGATCAGGCAATGTGTCATTCTGTTGCACGTAGAGTTTCTATGAGTCAAAGCCAACTTGACGACACCTAACAGCAACAACAATTATCTCGTCAGAGTTGTTACGGATTCTTTTCAGTCTTTCCAAAGTAACAACTTTTGCTTTATCTTCTCTATTATATCATTCTTTTTATTTTATTATTCTCTGTCCTCATTTTTGTTATTTCCCTCCTTCTATGTTTTGTTTAAGTTTATACATTTCTAATCTCTCAAATGTAATAAGTAACTCATTAACTTTTAGCTTTCCTTCGTTCCCATCTGTATTTAGAAGTATAAATTTTGCTGTAAATGTTGCTTTAGCAATATGTATATTCCACAAGTTTTGATATGTAGTGCTTTCTTATATAATTTGCATGTAAGTTTGTAACATTTTATAATTTTTCTTTGAGGTTAACCTATGATTTATAAATTTCAATAACATTTAAAAATTGTATTTTGTATGATAATGCATAGCGATCAGACAATGTGGTTTATGTGATTCCAAGTCCTTGAAATTTTTTCAGACTTGTTTTTTTTTTTTGGCCGGTACATAGTCAGTTTTCACAAATGTTCCATGTTTTCTTGAAAAAAGATATTGGCTGCAATTTTTCATATATATATCCATTATCTTACCAGTTAATTGTATAATTCAAATCTTCTTCCTCCTTGCTGATTTTTTGCAGCCTGGATCAGTTATTGAAGGAGAACTATATGGAGGTGATAATGTCAGCTTTGTCTTGAGTTTATTCCAACTTTTGTTTTATACATTTTGAAGCTATGTTGTTAGGTGCATTTTAGGTAAACTTTTTTTATTTTTTATTTTTTCCTGGTCAATTGAGCATATCTCATAGGGAGACAACTCTCTTAACCTGTAGTAGTGCCTCTTGTTTGTATGTCTGTTTTTAATAGTACTGTAGCTATTTGTTTTTGCTTAGCATTTGCTTGGCTTATCTTTTTTATCCTTCCACTGTCAACAGTTCAGTATATTTTTATTTTACCTATGAAACTATCGTAAACTGCATAAAGATGACTTACTTTTTAGTCTATAAGTTTTATGTAAAAATTATGCTTGTTTATGGTGTCATATTTCTTTTACTGTCTTAACTTTGTTCCCTCTCCTTGTCCTACTTTTTATATACTTGGTAACTCCTGCTGTCTTTAGCATTGGTTTAGATCCTCTTTTTCATTATATTTTCCTCTTCCACTTATTCAGGAGATTTGCATTCTTTTTCTGTTTTGTAGTATTTGTTATATGGTAATTTTATAATACACACTTACCTTAACATAGTCTTAAGAAAGTCAGAGTCATATCTGTCCTCCTGAGCAATTCAAGGACTTTATACTGCTATAACTGATTGCTCTCTGCCCAATTTATATGTTAATGTTGTTTGGTATTTTTAGGTCAAACTGTTTAAAACCCCATGTTCTAGAGAAGCCCAGGTAGCACAGTGGTTAAGCACTCAGCTGCTAACCTAAATGTCAGAAGTTTGAAACCACCAGCTGCACTGTGGAAGAAAGATGTGGCCATCTGCTTCTGTAAGGATCTGTAACCTTGGAAACCCTATGGGGCCGTTCTGCTGTCCTACAGGGTCATGATGCATCGGAATCTACTCAGTGGCAATGGGTTTGGTTTTATATAATTGACATTTTTTTTTCCCACTTTGATATACAATACTTTGAAAGTGTTATTCCACTGTTTTCAAGCATACATTGTTGTGTTTTGAGAGTTCAGCTAACGATCTGATTTTTGTTCTTTTATTGTGATCTACCTTCTTTCTCTGTGTCTTTGTTGTTATCAGTTTTACTACAATGTGTGTGGTATTATCCTGGTCAGGATTCACTGGGCTTCTTAAATGTGAGGATTGATATCGATACTGACTCATTGTGACCCCCATTGGGTTTCTGAGGCGGTGAATCTTTATGGAAGATTGCCCCATCTTCCTTCCATGGAGTGGCTGGTGTGTTTGAACCACCAGCCTTCTGTTAGCAGTCAAATGCCTTAGGCATTGTGCCACCAGAGCTCCTTTGATATCTAATCAGTGTTGTGGACAATTCTCAGTCATTATTTTTGGGAATATTGCTTCTTCCCTGATCTTTACTATTTGCTCCCGAAACTCTGATCAGATACAAGTTGGAACTTCTTATGGTATCTGTGTCCTTAAACCTTTCTTTCATATTTTAGTTTCTTTCTTACTGCTGAATTCTAGGGTATTATTTCAGCTTTGTCAATCAATTCACCAATTCTCTCCTCTGCTGGATCTAATCTATTCTTTAATCTGTCCACCAACCTTCCATTAATTGCTTTTCTTTTTATTTCTATAAGTATTATTTGCTCCTTTTCAAAATCTGAGTGTCATTTTTTAAAAATAATATTTTATTGTGTGTTAGGTGAAAGTTTACACAGCAAATTAGGTTCCTATATAACAGTTTTATAGAAACTGTTCTATGCCATTGGTTATAATTTTCACAATGTGTCATCATTCTCATTATTTGTGTTCTATTTGTTCTGTATTCATTGATCTAGCTTCCCTTACCTTCTTTGTATCCTCTTCTTCACTTTAGGGTGAATGTTGACTCTTCGGTCTCACGTAGTTGTTTAAGGGAGCACATTACTCATGGCTGATACTGTTTATTTTATAAGCCAGTCTTTATTTGGCTGAAAGGTGGCCCCCAGACATAGCTTCAGTTTCAAGTTCAAAGGATATCTTGGGGTAGTAGTCTTGGGAGTTCCTCTAGACTATCAATCTGGAAAGTCTCTCCTTTTTCAGGAATTTGAATTTTGTGGTAGTCGTGTGTCAACTTGGCTAGGCCTGGTTTGGGTGGCTGAGCAGCTGAATGTAGTTATTCCCCATATGAGAGTGGTAATCAATTTCATGGTGGAATCTACTGGAGCATCTGAGTAGCTGCCTTAGGGATGTGATCTGCTTTTCATATATAAGAAGACAACTTTAAGAAAGGATTCTGAACTTTTTGGCATGCTTGCACCCTGTGTTTAGCCAAGTCTTCATTCAGCAGCCTGCCTTATTGCCTGCTTATGTTAGAACTGTCTCTGAACTGGAACTACTGTCCTGCCATGTTGTTTGGTAATCTTGGAACTGTGCCATTGTACTTACTGACCGTGGCAGCCTTAGCAGCCAGCAGCTGCCTGAGCTGAGATGCCTCCAACTTCATTGGGCCGGATGCAAGAGACAGAGCTGAAGTCCAAGGTGGAGGGGCTTTCACCCAGCCCCTAGAGCTGGCATCTTGAACTATGACTCCTAGCCTCCTAAACTGTAAGAGAATAAGACTCCTGTGTATTTAAACCATCCCATTTGTGGTATCTTTTGTTAGCGCAGCTCTAGGTAATGAAAACAAATTTTATTTTACATTTTTCTTCTAGTCTACCCAGGACCTTCTATTATATCCCTAGTCAGAATAGTTAGTAGTGGTAGCCAGGCACCATCTAGTTCTTCTTGTCTCAGGGTCATAAAGGCTAAGGTTCATGTAGTCCATTATTCCTTTGGCCTAATTATTTCCATTTATGTTTGATTTTCTCCACTCTGATTGAGACTGGGAGAGACCAATAGTTGCACCTTATATGGCCCCTTGCAAGCTTTCAAGGTCCTAGTCTGTACTCCCCATACCATGATGTAGAACATTGCCTTTTGGAAAAAGTGATATGCCAGGCTATTTTGATAATCATAGCTATATACTAAGTTTTGAGATTAGCATGTGTGAGGCCTCCTCCCTTGTTCTTCTCAATATTGCTTTAGCTATTCAGGCCTCTTTCCTTTCCATACAAAGTTGGAGATTAGTTTTTCCATTTCGTTAAAGAAAATTGTTAGAACTTGGATCAGGATTGCATAATATCTATAGATCACTTTGGGTAATATTGACGTTTTCACAATGTTAATTCATGAGCATGGAATGTTTTTCCATTTATATGGATCTCTTCATTACTTGCAGTAGTGTTTTATAGTTTTCCTTGTATAAGTCTTTTACAACCCTGATTAGTTTATTTCTAGATATTTTATCCTCATAGGAGCTATTGTAAATTGTACTGTTTTCTTGATTTCCTTTTCAGAGTTCTCCTTGTTTAGAGTATAGGAACCTGACTGGTATTTATGTTCTGACCTTGAACCCTGACACTTTACTGAATCCTTCTATTCTAGTGACTTCCTTGTAGTTTCTCTGGGATTTTCTTTGTATAGCATCATGTCAGCAGTGACTGAGTGGTCATAATTTCTTGTTAATTCATTGTATTTTGATTAACTCATACTTCCTTAGCTACATTAAGCCTATTTATTTGATGTTTTGTAAAAAATGATTTCATTATCTACAGGAATTTAGTAGTCAGAGAAGATGAGTCAGACAGTCTGGTTCTAGGTTCTTTGTTAATGGTGAATAAAATGAGAGAACAAACAAGGGTTCAGGGAATGAAGTACTGGGATGAAATACTGGTGTTGAGATCACCCCGACCCAGACCTTCTATCCTCCTCCATCATAAAGGGGAAGAGGTTTATGTGAGCTTGAGTAACACTAGGCTTCTTCAGATATTCTTAACCCCTTTAGTAAGGGCTAGGGAGTACCTTACTCACTTGGAATAGGTCTCACCCTTGCCAATAAATGTCAAAAGAGATCCATTCACACTGGGTTAAAGATTTATGTTCTCTTGCCTTCTGTCTTATATCAACAGGGTCAGGAGGACATCCAAGACACCCATCCCTCCTTCTACTCCTCACTCATGACCCAACAACCACTCTGTCTTGAGTGGACCAGAACTCATTTCATCATGCCTTTTATCCCTATTTGTCAGTATCCCGGCTGCTTTCTCTAATTTCTTGCCAGGCTCCTGTCTCTCTCTCCAGCACTACTCCTGCTTTGGTCTTGGCAGTTGCAATATACATGTAGATGACCCTTTTCATATCTTGTCTTCTTAATTCTTTTGCTGCTTCTGTTCCAATTTTCTGCCCTCCATTCTTTTTTGCCATTCACTTCCACAGTCATAGCCTAACTTTTTTATTCCCAATAACTGCTGATTCTTTATAATCTATTTCATGTTCATGTGTACCATGTTCACTGACATCTACCTTCTATCTTTCAACCTTCTCCCTCTCATGTCCCAACTCTGACAATCTCTTAGTGCCCTCAACTTCCAGTCTATGATCCCTGACACTTGAGGTCTTCTAAAATGTCTTCTCCTGCCTTCTCCAGCTCAATCATCATGATCTTCCCTGTAACAAGTCCTTTGAGTGCACCCTCTCTTCACTTACCCCTGTCTGCCAATATCCTACTCACTTGGCAGAAACACGATACTCATTAAATCCTGATCTCTGCTTACTTCTCATCTGCATATGTGCTGCTGAATGTGGCTGGTTGACTGGTCTTACATGACCTGAACCTCAGTTGGATCCTTAATGCCAATTGATCCTTTCTTTTCTCCTTTCACTCTCCTATTCTCTTCATTAGTTGTTTCACATTTTCTCCCATCACCTCAGAACTCTATACTTTCTCTCTAACATCACTTTTACACAGTGTCATTGCTTCCTTTTTCACTGAGAGTTAGAGGAGAACTTCAGCAGGCTCCACCACCTATCTAGTCACCTACTTGCATCTGTTGCCATATCCTCTGCCTCCTACTGAGGGGCTGAACATGCATTATGCTTGTATCTAAGGCTACTCTCTCTACCCAGGCCCTGAAGGCCATTTTTGAATACTCAAGGATATCACTCCAATGATTCTCCTATCTGTCCTCTATATTATCAGTTTCCTCTTCCCTTTACTGGATAATTCTTATTGGTGTAAAAACATGTTGTTATTTCTCCCTTTGAAAACACTCCCTCTTCACCTCATTTCTACTATCAGCTATGTCTTCATTTCTCTGGGTGACAAACATCTGACTTATGGACAACTTCTACTTGCCCTTTGGGAGCTCTGGTAGCATAGTGCCTAAGGCATTTGACTGCTAATCAGAAGCCTGGCGGTTCAAACCCACCAGCCACACCTCGGAAGGAAGGTTGGGCAATCCTACTTCCGTAGTGATACTGCCTCGGAAACCCAAGGAGGAGTTGCTATGAGTCAGGGCCGACTCGACGGCAAATAACAACAACAAAGTTGCCCTCACTTTGAAATGATGAGGAAACTCCTACTCAAAACAATTGCTTCATCACAGTCATCTTCATTTGCTGCACATGCAGCTTTTAAATCATTGAAAAGGCATCAAGGTTTTTGTTGCACTAACTCACTGCCACTGAGTCAATCCTGATTCAGAGGAGAACTGTCCCATAGGGTTTCTAAGGCTGTAAATCTTTATGGAAGCACACTGCCTCCTCTTTCTTCCACAGAGTGGCTGGTGAGTTCAAACCACCAATGTTTTGGTTAGCAGCCAAATACCTTAACCACTGTGCCACCAGAGTTCCTTTATTGCTCTCAAGTAAGGCAAAAAAACTGTATGCAGCTGTTTTGACTTATCTACAAATTCTCAAAGACATAGTTAGGAATGGATCTCTTCTGTGCAGCGGACTGTCTGTATATCAAAAGCTCCTAAAATGAGCTATCTAGACTCACTTTCTACAGATCCTCTTCTCCTATTCTCTCTCTTTCTTAAAAAAAAAAAATTTGGTGTGGTAAAATGTACATAAAGTGTAATTTACCATTTTAATCGTTAAAAAAAAGTTATTTTTCTCTCTTGTTGGAAATATAAAATATACACAGCAGAACATACACTAATTTAACAATTTCTACATGTACAATTCTGTGACATTGATTACATTCATCAAGTTCAACCATTCCATCCTTCTTTTCCAAATTGTTCAGCCTCCATTAACATAAAAAATACTCAAGGCAGACATTCTATACTAATGAAGCTAAACTATTATTTGATGTAAAGAAGGCTTTAGGGGATTTTTTTTTTTTTTAATTGTGATTTGGGTGAAAATTTACAGAGAAAATTCACTTCCCATACAGCAGTTCACATATACTTTGTCTCATGACATTGACCACAACTCACCACAATACAACAGCTCCCCTCCCACTTCCTCCTGACAGTCACCTCTTCCCTGTGTCTGTTCCTCCATGTATCCCTGCCCCCTGAGCTGTCTCCCTGTGCATAAACAGTCCTTCTTTCTCCCATGATTGTTCTCTCCAAGGAGTGTATCTACCTCAGGTAAATGTTCAACTCGTATGCCTGTCTTTTGCTTGGCTGGAAGCCACAGGTGTGGGTTCAATTCCAGACCTGAAGGGCAGCTAGGGACCATAGTCTCAGTGGTTCCACCAGGCTCTATCAGACCAGCAAACCTGGTCCCCTGTTTTTTTTCCAAATGATGTTGAGTTTTATTCCACATTGTTCTCCTCTCTATCCAGGATCTCCTACATAGATCTGCCTCTGAGTGGTTGACAGTGGTAGCCAGGCACCATCTAGTTCTTCTGGTCTTACAGGCTGTGGATCACATGGTGTACCAGTCGCTAGGTGTGCATCAATCTCATACATACTAATTCTTTCCATGAATTTTTGGTTTCCTTCATTCTTCTTTTCTCTGGATGAAGAGAGACCCCTCATTGCATCTAGATGGCTGCTTGCAAGCTTTTAACATCCCAGTCGCTACTCGCCAAAGTAGTAAGTGGAACAATGTTTGTGTAGCATGTTATGCAAATTGAGCTTGATGTCCTTTAAGGATACTCTTGATTTAAGATTTAAATATTATCTCAGGGCAATAGTTTCAGAGGTTCATCCAGCCTCAATGGCTTAATAAAATCTGGATTCTATGAGAATTTGAAACTCTGTTCTGCATTTCTCCCCTTTTGATCAAAGATTCTTCTATTGATCAAAGATTCTATAGAAAATCAAAATCTTTGATCAAAATGCCATTTTAACTTTTTTTATGTGTACATTTTAGTGACATTAAGTGCATCACAATGTTCCTTATACCATATGTAGACATCAGCTAAAAAAAAATGGATCAAAAACTAAATCTAAGCAGTAAAACTATAAAAACTCTTAGAAGAAAACATAGGGAAAATTTTCATGACATTTAATGTGGCAGCAGATTCTTAAATATGACACCAAAAGCACAGGCATTTTTTTTTTAAAGGTGCATTTTCTCTTAGATTTACCCCATTGGGCTTTTGCCCCTGCTACTCAAAAGAAACCAACATGATTACCAAATACTGCCATCATATTTAATACAATAATTGGTTCTCAGTCCTCATCCTGCTTACAGTATTTGGCTCAGTCTATTAGTCCCTCTTTGATACACTTTCTTAACTTGGCTTCTAGGATTCCCTCTTTTGGTTTTCTGTCTTAATCCCTGGTAGCTCTTTCTCAGTCTCTCCTTCTATTTGCTCTTTAGCTTGACCTCTTAATGTTATAGTGCCCAAGGCTCAATCTTTGGTTCTCTTTGCCTTTGTATGTATATTCCCACTTACTGACCTCTTTTTTGTTTCATGGTGGCATTAATTACCTTCTGTGTCAGTGATGTCCAAACCTTTCTCTCTAGGCCACACCTTTCCCTGAACTCCTTGAAGTACTACCTATTCAGCATCTCCCCTTGGATATGCAATGAACATCTCCAAATCACCTTTTTGAGAACTGAACTCCTAATCTTACCCCTAAAACCTGTACCAACTGCAGTTTTGTCCTCTTAATTGGTTAGGTGCAAGCCTTGGAGTCATACTTAATTCTTTTCTTTCTCATACATACATCATTTAATCTGTTGAGAAATCCTGTTTATTCTATCTTTAAAATAGACCCTGAATCTGATTGGTTTTCATCATCTCCACTGCAATTGATGCACACCTAGTCTTTCTACTTCTCCTGTTGTCCCCCCTGCAGTCTCTTTTCTGTACAGCAAGTGGCATGATCCTTTTACAGCAAAGGTCAGATTTTGCTATTCCTCTGCTGAAAACCCACCTAAGGCCTTCCATCTCATTCAGAATCACATCCAGAGTCCCTACAGCTTCTCATCTCATTCAAAGCAAAAGATTTTCCTGGAAGATCAGGTCCCATAGTACCTCTCTGACCTCATGTCCAACATGTTGGTCCTTATTCACTCCATGTTAGCTACAGTGCTGCCCTTTCTCTTTCTCGACTACTCCAGGCTCATTGCATCCTCAGGGTCTTTTCATTGGCTATTTCCTTGATGTGGAGAGTATACCTCATATATCCACACTTTATCACTTCTTTTAATTTTTGCCTTAAATATCACTATTTCAATAGGTCTGTCCTATTCACTCTATTTAAAATTGATACTCTCCCCCTGCCTGACAGTCCCAATTATTCATATTTTTTCCTTGTAGCACTTATCGCCTTCTGACATATTGTATGATTTACAGAAATGTAAGTTACTTTAGGGCAGGGATTTGGGGGAGGTCTGTTTTGTTCATCAATTTGTTCCCAGCACCTATAACAGTATATGGTATATAATCCCAAAACAACAAACAAACAAACAAAAAACCCAAACTCACTGCCATCGAGTCAATTCCAACTCATAGCAACCCCCTTTGGGTTTCTGAGGTGGTAAATCTTTATGGAAGTACATTGCCCAGTCTTCCTTCCATGGAGTGGCTGGTGGGTTTGAACCACCAGCCTTCTGGCTAGCAGTCAAATGCCTTAGTCACTATGCCACCAGAGCTGCTTATGGTATATAATAAATGCTCCATAAATAATTATAGAATGGCTGAAATAATATATCTAATAGAATCAGGACCATAATTTCAGATGCCTAAAGGGGTAGGCAGATACGTTATATTATTGAAGCAGGCCATGTTAAGAACATTAGAGAATGGTAAGGACTGTGGCAAACTAGAGATAATATGCACACTCTAATGAAGCTGTCACTTTCTTCTTGGAGATTGTTGTATGTAGGTGTCCAGGCTTAGTGTGGCTGATCCTCAGATTTTTTGGGAAAATATCCCAATTTTTAACATACTATCTGGGCTAACCAGATAAATTTAGCCAGTACATTTCCCTATCACCCCCTTTTCATTAGATTTTTCACTCTTAAGTGATTGTTATTTTTAACTTTACATTCTTCCTTAAAACTGTTCCATTTATAGTACTAATCTGATATGAGAGTAGTCATAGAAAAATACTGTAGATTAATTTAATCTCTTCCCTTTACCTCCTGCATCCACTCTTCCATTCTACTACAATTTATTACACCAGTTCTATCCAATAGACATATGACACAAGCCACACAGTAATTTTAAATTTTCTAATAGCCACAGGAAAATAGTGAAACTAATTTAACTATTTAAAACCATGTCTCTAAATCATTCATGTAATCAATAGAAAAGCTATTGATGGATATTTTATCACTTTTTCATACTATGTCTTTGAAATCTTGTGTATATTTTCCAATTATGGCACATATCAATATGCATGTTAAATTTTCATCAGAATTACTTGATTCATTTAGATGACGTGACATTTATAGTTAAAACAGTAGACCCAAATATGCAGGTTGCTTCAAGCATACTTAAGTTTTTCAGTAATTGAATTGAGTATCATTTTAAAATTTAAATTAATTGAAATAAAATAAAATGAAAAACTCAGTTCGGTTGTACTGTCCACATCTCATATCCTCAGTAGCCATGTATGAGTGGTGGCTCCTACACTAGGTAGTCATTTTAGGTTAGGTTAGTCATTTTGTGGGATTGTTTATAAGTTTCAAGTCTCTTATTTATGTATGTGAAGAGAAGATAACCTAAAATTATTTATGAATGAATGAAGAGAAAAAGTTAGAGATGCTTTGCATGGCATCTGGCCCTCTGTTGGTCCAAAGAAAATCAAGGATTTTGCCTGAAAAGGCTCTCATTTCTGTAAAGTTGTGAGTGGGAGAAATATCGGAAGGTAGGAAAAAAGAACCAAACCTCAAAAACTGGTCTCACTGCTCCTTCTGTAGTTCCCCACCCCCACCAGCTGGCCATGTTCATTCTCCATGGCATGGGTACACGGGTCTTTTTTGTTTGTTTGACTTTTAGAAATTGTTTCAGCACCTCCTTCCTATGTGAGAAGGAATCCTGAGTTACAACTAGAACATAACTGTAACCACTTGGTATTGATTTCTTGAAGAGTTTCTCCAGATTTGTGGAAGAACTGAAATAATTTCTCTCTAAAATGGGAACTCTGGTAGCATAGTGGCTAAGGCACTTGACTGCTAACCAGAAGACTGGTGGTTCAAACCCACCAGCCACTCCCCGGAAGGAAGATGGGGCAATCTACTTCCATAGTGATACTGCCTTGGAAACCCAAGAAGTGGTCGGTATGAGTCGGGTCCGACTCGACGGCACATAACAACAACAATAGAGTGGAAATGGACAGCTTGCCATATTTCCATTCTTTTTTAAAAATATGAAATTCACTTAATTGTGGACAGGAACACAGAGGCTGAGATCTTATATTTTTTTGTCTCTTTTAGACTTGTTAGGAGTCCTGGTGGCACAGTGGTTAAAGTACCCAGCTGCTAATCAAAAAGTTAGCAATTCAAGCATTTAATACTTATTTCTTATGTCAGATGAATCAGATAAAAGTGAACATATCTAAGAAAATGCCATGCAGAGTTTTAAACATGTAATACTAATTTCTCAGCTAGGGACTTCCTGAAAAATCTACTTAGCAGTTAAAACAGATTTTCAGTTTTATTGAGGCACTATAAAATTATTTGTGGGTCAGCATAGAAGCAGAGACCTCATTACAGAGGTCCCAGTGAGCCTGTATAAATCAGATGGGTCAGCAGTAGTAGTGCTATCATCTGTGTGAATTTTTCCCATTTAGATGTCTTCCTTGTTTGTAGGTTCCACTTCAGACGAATGCCTGAAAATATATTTAAGGAGCTTTAATATTCTTAACCTTGGATCCAGTCATTTTATTTCTGGGGCTCTAGACTAAGGGGGAACAATCCTTAATGGAAAACCCTTTACACACTAAGACAGTTATAGTATTATATGAAATAGCAGAAAATTGGAATCAACCCAGATGTACAACTCCAAGAGGTAGGTGAAAAAATAATGTCATATCCACTTGATGGAATGTAATACAGCCATTTGCAGTGAGGTTTAGAAGTAATCGAAATGACATGGAAAATAGGCTTGAGGTAAAGTGTTTAGTGAAAAAAGGACACAGTTCTTTATAATTGGATGACACTACCACCCACAGAGTAGGAGAAATGAGGTTTATATGAACCAGTGTGTTAGCAATGTTTGTTTGCTAGTATCTGGGTGACTAGTTTTCTCTTATGTATATCATATCTTCCAAATTTTCTTAAATGAGTATTTGGCAAGTGTTGAATACTCTGCAAAAGCTCTAAAAGGGAAAATAATGAGAAGGGTGGAGAGCTGTTATAGGTTCCTTCTGGTGAGGAACTGGGCGCATGTATTTCTCTTTGACAATTGTTTTTGTAGAGTTGAGACTCCAAAAGGAAGAGATAGCAAAGTGGTGGGATAGGAAAAGTGCCCTACTTGGGCCAGATAGGGGGAAAACTTTTTTGGGGGTTGTCTTCCACCTCTAATCTCTGGAAATTCAAAGGCAGAACCCGTGGCATTCTGGGTTCTCTAGTGTCTGACAATGCAGGACATAAGTCGGTGCTCACCTAATGTTTGTTGAATTTTGAACATGTGGTCAAAGACTGGAGCAAATTCTGTTGGTCACATTATAGGATACTTAATGTTATGATTTTAGGGTTCCACTTCTGGATTTTGGGAAGGCAACAGGAAGAAATTTTTTTTTTGTATTTCCATCCAATTTCAATTAAATATGCATGTGCACTACTGCTCAATACAAAACAAGCTCCCTCAGCCTTTGGAGTTGTTGTTAGATGCCATTAATTTGACCCCAACCCACAGCAACCTCATGCATAATGGAATGAAATTCTTCATGGTCCGGTGCCATCCCCATGATTGATTATGGATTGGACTGCTGTGATCTATAGGGTTTTCATTTTTTTGAGTTTTGGAAGTAGATCATCTGGGCTTTCTAGTCCATCTTAGTCTTGACACTCCACAGCAGCCTGTGTGCAGCATCATAGCAACATGCAAACCACCACTGTCTGATAGCTGGTGGCTGTACATGAGGTGTACTGGCTGGGAATCAAACCCAGGTCTCCCATATGGAAGGCGAGAATTCTACCGCTGAGACACCAATGTCCCAGTGTGGTGGTTATGTTTTTGTGTCACCTTGGCTGGGCGTGGTTGAGTATTCCCCATGAGGAGACTGGTAATCACCTCCATGGTGGGATCTACCACAACCAGCTGAGTAGCTGCCTCAGGGAATGTGGTCTGCTTCCCATATATAAACAGCAGCTTTGAGAATGGTCTCTAGCTTATGGCATGCTTGGAGCCTGCACATAGCTGTGTCATTGTTCAGCAGCCTGCCATGCTCTGCTGACCTTGGGACTTCCAGTGGACTTGAATTAATGGCCTGCCATGTACTTTGGTAACATTCAGACTGTGCCTTTTTATCTGTCAATCTTGGGCTTCTCAGCCTCAGCAGCCAGCAGCTGTCTGAGTGAAGAAAAGCCTCTAGCTTCAGTGGGCCAGGAGCTGGAGGCAGAGCAGAAGCCCAAGTTGAGGGGCTTTCACATAGCCCCTAGAGCCTGGCACTTTGAACTCAGGCTTAAAACCTCCAAACTGTAAGAGAATAAACTCCTGTTTGTTCAAGCCATCACATTTGTGGTATATTTCTGTCAGAGTGGCACTAGGTAACCAGAACACCCAGGCTTCTTTAAAAAAAACAAACAAATCTCAAAAAACTAAATCCATTATTGTCAAGTTGATTCCGACTCATAGTGACACGGTAAGATGGAATAGACTGCTCCATAGGGTTTCCAAGACTGTAAGACTGCCTCATCTTTCTCCCATGGAACTGCTAACGGGTTTGAACCATCGACCCTTTGGTTAGTAGCAGGACACTTAAGCAGTACACAGCCTTCTTAGCCCCCATCAGATTCCTGAACTACTCAATTTAGAATAAAGCCTGCAGCTATTTGATTAGGTTATACTTAAGAATGTTGTAATCTTGTTGATAGAATCTGTAATGCACCTTTAATTATCCTTGAAGTAGCTAACTTTAATTAAAGTATGTGTTTCTGAACCTCCTGCTGATGGAAGATGTATGACTGAAGTAGAGCTAGGTTTGTGAAACCCACAGTGGAGCAGGCTAATGTTAAAGATCATTAAATAATTTCTCTTCTGCCATAGTACTGAATTGATTTCTTTTTTATTGCCTAGAGCATCTTTACTTTCTTCTTTGTTTTCTATCCAATAGAATATTATGTAGATCAAATCTCTTTATAGTATTATTGCTTATATATCTTTGAATATAACCACAGTTAGAAAGGTCTAGCTAAGCACAGTACTGTAAGCTTTTCTGTTTGAAACTTTTTCTTTCGAAAATGCACACTCTAGTTCAAACATTTATATCAACTTTCACTGTATTGACACTTCGACAAAAGATAAAAGAGAGAAAACTCTTTACTGCACACAAGCCTTGGCTTACTGAATAAACTGCAGCATTAAAAAGGATCAGACCAGAAAAGTGTTTGGAAGTTGTCTGGTCTGGAGGTAGAAAACTGGTGGACAGAAAATCATCGGTAGGCTATTTCGCCATTTCACCAGACTTGCTCTTTCCACGTATGTGAGAATACTGAATGCCATGGACACAAGTCCCGGGATGTACTTCTTTTGCTGTAAAATGAGTCCCTTGGACAGAGACAATGTGATGGGGTACAGTGACCTAAGTCTTCTGTAAGTGGTGAGTAATAGTGCTGGCAGGTACATTATAGGCAGTGATGGCCTATTTATGGTGTCTTGTCTTTGGACGAATCACTACCCCCCACACACACTGGACAAAAGGAGTTTAAGGTAATTACCCTGCCACTATAGCTGTTGTCAGATGGATCTTGGCTCAAGGCAAAGAATACCAGAAAGATGTTTACTTGTGTTTTACTGACTATGCAAAGGCATTTGATTGTGTGGATCATGACAAATTATGGATAACATTGAGAAGAATGGGAATTCCCGAGCACTTGATTGTACT
>NW_006921729.1:5603528-5620833 GCF_000298275.1 Orycteropus afer afer
GAAGTGCAGCCAGAATGCTCCTTGGAAGCAAGAATGGCCAGACTTTGTCTCACCTATTTTGGTCATGTTGTCAGAAGGGACCATTTCCTGGAGAAGGATGTCATGCTTGTTAGGGTGGAGGGTTGATGAAAGAGGGGGAGGCCGTCAACAAGATGAATTGATACAGTGGCTGCGATGATGGGCTCAAGTATAGCAGGGATTGTGGGGCTGGCGCGGGATAGGGCAGTGTTTCGTTCTGCTGTGCGTGGGGTTGCTATGAGTCAGAAATGACTTGATGGCACTTAACAACAACAACAACCCTGCCACTAGGTGGCTGACCAGTTTGTTTTCTGTGGACACCAGAGCTGGGACTCAGCTCTGATCTCTGCTACTGGAAAGATAAAGCCCTCACCTCAACAGTGGGGATAGCCAGATAAAATAAGCCTTAGGAGGAGGAACGCCTGAGATGTGACCCATGCATAGCCATGTTGTTGGTTCCATGAGTCCATGTTGTTGGGCCCTGCAATGCAGTGAATTGCTTAATATCGCCCTTCTAGCCATGGTCTTCTATTTTGTGATGTGTTGTAAATCCTAGTCTCTCTGCTTGTTTAGGGTAGGATGTATCTTGAGTCCCCCCCCCCCATTGCCTGAAGGTGTGACTCAAGTCACCACCCTTGGCTTCCTTGAGGGTATATATGCCAATGTTCTGGGAAAGTTCTCTGTCTTCCTCCAGTCCTGCCTTTTTTCAATCATCATCTCATCCCTGTGCTTGGACAGCTAGCCATCTGACCCACTGATTTGGGTTTGCCAGCCCCTGCAACCATGTGAGTTGGGAGAATCCTCCAGACCTACCCACAGACTTGGGACTTGCCAGACTCCCATCCTCCACCACTACCCACATGGGCTGTTTCCCTGTGAGTTTGTGAGGTCTGTGAGACATTACAGTGCAATATGGAACCCTAAGACAGGAGAGGGAGTTCTGATGGGAGGAGGAGGAGTTGATGTCAGAGGTGATAGAGTGGCACAGCAATTGTGAAAGGTTGGACATTTGGGACATCTTTAACCTCTGCCTCATAGGGACTAGCCTTGTGCTGATCCTTCTAAAAGAAATTATTCAAGCAGGCCCTGCTGCCATATCCACTTAGAACAAGGCCTCATTGATTAAGCTCTAGGGGAAAGAGACAGACTGACATCCACAGATCATGTCATCTTCTTCACCTGGTTATTGAGATCATCCTCTGCAGTGGGGGTGTTTGAGGTTTCACACAGATATTCATTATCATCATACTGTATCCACTATGACAAATCCATTCAGGTACTTCTTACCCAGACCTCTTGTCACTGATCTTCCAGTCCTGTTCGTTTCCATCTTGCCATGCTGTGAGCTACCTGCCTATGAATTGATGTAGATCCATTTTCCTGGATGTCTTTTAGTCTGGACACTATAGAAATATACTGCCTGAAATTCTGCCCACCAGAAGGATTTCCCCTCACTTCTGTCCTTCAGAGCCACCCCTGAATGGGATTGTAATGCTAGAGTTGTCCATTTCTGGTTGGTGCCAGTTATATCTCATAGAATCATCTATAGAGCAGGCTTAAGTTATTTGTCCTCTTATGTTGATGGAAAGAAGGACATTTCCATGAGTACTTAGATATGGACTGATGGAGAGGAGACAAAGTAGCAGGCATAGGTGACACAGGAGCCCGTGTCACCTGCTCATACAACTTCTAGAACTGCTCAAGCCTGGTTTCTTATATACCATTTCCACTTGAAAATGGATTACCTTCACACACTTAACCTAACAAGAGGCTCAATATTAGATCGGTCAAATTCTGTCTAGCTGTTCACTGACTACTCTATGTCTCATAGCCAGGTGTTCAGTATCAGGGCCTGATAGAAAGAAAAGACTGTTCCTCAAAAGGAGAATAGCTGTCTGTGGAAGAGGGTATGACTGCTCCAGCACTCCTAGGGGCTTTTGTGGTGCTTCTCCTAGAGGTTCCCAGAGGTTCTGTGTGGCATCCTCTATTGTTATGGACACTTTGCATATAGTTGGCTCTGCCTGGTCATGCATTACCTGAGAGACAGAGCAGCTTGCACTGTAGCCTGGACTTCTGCAGACCCTTTCTCTAGCTCTGGGCTTCACTCAGGGTTGGATGCTCTACAGTTTACTTGGTAAATGTGTCAGAGCAGCATAACCACATGTGGTATGTGTCATTTCCAAAATCCAAAAAGCCCACAAGCTTTGACCATCTTTTTATTGGAAGGCTAAATGATGATGATTACAACAATAATGAAAAACCACAGGCCTAGACAATTTAGGACACTCCATTAAAGAAACAATGGACTGAAATGGTGGTAGTGGCTGAGGATGCATTCAGCTGGTGACACAGTGTGCTAAGTCCATCTTATTACAGGGCTGTGTGAGATACCACTGGGCTGATTGAGGGTGGGCTTTTCCTTTGAGCACAGATGCTTGCTCTTGGAATATTTGGCTTGAAGTACTATGGAAGCTGGGTTAGAATTTGACCTGTTTGAAGAGTATCCCTCATTTGGAAGTTTAATATTTCTGCACATTTAATTTTCTCTCTAAGATTGTACCCAGATTTCTCTGTCTTCCTTGAGCTTATTGAGGGCTGTTCTTGGGATCATTTTCTTTTCTCTTTATGTATAGAATGTATCTCTGAGTTTTAAAATCATATTTTGAATTTTAGACACTTTTTAGACATTTTAGACTATTTCATTTGTTACAGAACAGTCAGCATTGTTTTGTAATAGCCCTCGTGGCAGGATTTGATGAGATTTGGCAAGAGTTTCTTTTAATCAGTCCCACATGAGGACTTTTAGACCCTCTGTTCTGTAATTGCCTGTTCTTATATCAATCAGTCAACAAACAAATGCCACCAATCCACAGGTAATTGAGTGGCGAGAGAGGCTTCAAGTATTTGTGGTACTAAACATATTGATTGTTACCCTCATGTCTTCCTACAGCTCAGCTCAGATACTCTGCTCCAGTGAGGCCTTTGTCGGTCCACCGTGCTACTGGGTCCATTACATAAAACCTCTCCCCCCTAAAAAAAATCCTTACTTGCAGTAGTCACCTGAGTCAGAATAAACAGATTAAGAAGCCAAGATCAGACTTAAATGACTGAAATTAACTGCAGAATTAGAGGGCTTTCCTGTAGTCATGGAATGATTCCAGAACATTGAGATAAAATAGAAATTCTGTGCCTTCTAAAGGATGTTCTAGGGAAGTTTGTGGATAGTTTGGAAAATTTTGTTTGGAAACATTTACAATGGCAACATGGGATACACCTAGCCCAGAGGTAGTGCTCAGGAGGAGTCAAGAGGGTGTCCCCAGAACTCTGCCTGCTCTTGACAAAGCCTCATCCCTCACTCCCATTCCATCTATCATCCCTCATATCCCTTTGTGTGCCTTGGAGCCATTGGGACCAATATCATTCCCTTAATCTCAGTTCATCAGTTCCCACATGAAGTCCAGGTCTCCTAGATCCTTGGACTCTGATCCACACTCAGATCAGTGCCTTCCCTCTTCCAACCCAGCCTCCCACCTTCTTCTATCCCTTGAAGGTGTTGTGATGGTCAGTCATTAGCAGTAACTCTTGTATCATCATCTTCCGTAATGTGCCCTTCAACTTCTTGGAGCCCTCTCAAGCTGAGCCTCTTTCTCTCCCACCTTCCAGCTATCACTTAGCCTGCAGGCAGTGGAGATGTCCTCCTTGTTCCTCTTTGCTACTTAGGTTATTCTGGCTGCTTCATCTCTTTACAAAACAAACAAAAAAAACTATATCATCAGACTATGGCACCCACTACTCCTCCTTGCAGCCCTCTGCTGCTAACCTCTGAGTCTTTTCCTCTACTTCCTTTATGATTTTAGTACATGGTTCCTTCCCACTCTTGGTGACTGCTTCTGGTTGAGTTATCAGTGATTTTAGTACCCACAGAGCCAATCCTTCTAAAGCCCTGCTCTCTTACTTCCCTGCGTTCCTTTCTCCAGTGACCTTGTCCTCATCTGCTGTGTTGCTGGAAATGCTTTCATTCTTCTATATGAATGCTTTTACACATACCATCTTTGGGCCTTTGGGGCAAGAGCTTACAGTAGTAGACTTTGCTGCCTCAGTAGTTTCTACTTGGGACCATGCCTTTTGTTATATACAAGCCTTTCTCTGAGTCCTCAGAATCTCTTTCTGAATCTCTCAGTGTAGGTTGTGATATTCTCGCAGCTCTTTGAGGAGTTGCTCTTGGCTGCCACCCTGCCTTGCCCATGGCAAACACCTTCCAGAGTTGTAATACCCTCAAGGGCAACTGAGTGATGTGGGAGGTTCCTCAAACTACCTGATGTTGTCAAAGCCAAGTGGGCCTGCCTTGGAGTGGGGGGTGTTGAACCAGAAGCCCTTTCATCCTCTCCATTTTATTTCTTCTTGTTGGCTGAGTGTGTAGTAGGAAGGACAAGTTAGCAGCCTTCCAGTATTGTAAACTGGCAGACTGAGTTTTCAGCTCACAGATCACTTTGTCTGCATGGTTGAAGTCCTACAGTATATAGAATCTTGTCTTTCCCACAAACATAAATGTTTTCTAATGCCCTTACAAGTTCATTTTAAATGCTGTTTTTAATAGTTACCTAATATGGCACTAGGGAGCTCTAGAGCTCTAGTGACCTAGTGCCTAAGGTATTTGACTGCTAATCAGAAGGCTGGTGGTTCAGACCCACTAGCCACTCCTCCAAAGGAAGATTGGGCAATCTACTTCCATAGAGATACTGTCCTCAGAAACCCAAGGAGGGGTTGCTATGAGTCAGATCGACTTGATGGCAGTGAGTTTTTTTTTTTTTTTTAATATGGCACTGAATAACTGTATTTACCCAGCCATAGAAAGGGGTTTTTAATGTTTCTTTGGATTGGAAAGAACAAGAGCCTCACATTTTACAAGTTTACCAAAATACAGAGGTTTCTGTCACCTTTTAATAAGTTATACTCATTTTAAAGAATATCGTCTTTTTCACCTGGAAGGTAGAAGGTAAAGATATTTAAGAGCTCTCATTTTCAGATGGTAAATATTTAAGGATAAAATGAGGGTGAGGGATATCAGAAAGGCATATCAAATTTGTAAACATATTATATACTTGACATTAATTTCCAGTCCTTCAAAATCATTAATATTTTGCCTGCTACATGCTTTCTTGTTCCTTAAGTCAAATCTATGGAAATTTCTGTTCCTGATTAGTATCATCTCTTCTCTATGTCTATTGCTAAACTTTTATACCAAGAAACAGAGAGTCATTGTGACTTTTAATGAGAATGTACAGCTCGTAGTAGGAAGGTGTTAAAAAGGGAAAGGGCATATGAAGGGAGAACATGGTCAGGGGATACTCAGGCCTTTCTATCAAATAGATTTATTATCAAAGAAGGAAACTCATCATATTAAAGTATACACTTTTCCAGTTCTGTGACTCTATGGGAGAAGTTTTATTCTAGGAACATATTCCTAGGGGACTGAAGGAACTCTGTGTCTATGTATAAACCACAACATTAAGAAAGGAAGAGAAAATAAGATAGAGGCTCGAGAAATAAATACTTGCTACAACTTGTCTTATTCTCTTTGACCATATGCTTAATACCACTCCAATCTTGAAATGGGTGCCCAAAGGACTGGAAGAAGGAACAAGATTTTTCCAGGATGGTTTGGTTAGTCAGAAGTTAGATAAAAACAGATAAACTATCTTTGTACTCATAATTTATTTCTGAGTCTAAAACCTGAAGCCATCAAAACAATCAACTTATTATGAAGCATTTTTAATCAATCATCCTTTTGAAAAATGTGCCAGGGTAATACTGGTGAGTAGTTTCCTCAAGTACATGGTATGTGGTGATGTGTGGTGGGTGATGGAGGTCTGAGCTGCTGGTGTGGAAATGGTGATGAGGTCAGTTGGTAGCTGCAGGTATTGTGATGATCTCATTGATAATTGATAACTGGCAAATTTCTTAGCCAATTTAAATTTGTTAGAGGGGAGTTGTTTCTGGGACAGTGAACCAGAGGTTCTTTGTTCTTGGTCGTCCTTAGTTCTCATGTTTCCCTGCAGTTCCAGACCAGCAGCCAGGACAGCCTGAGTTGGATGAACTTCTTTTACAGTGTAGAAAGGGTGCCTCCTTCACAGTGTAGACTGAGCTTTGAGGCCCAGGTAGTTGAGACATGGGATACAAAGAAGAAAGATTGAGTCTTTGATCAAACAAGTGTGAGAAGGAAAAGAGAAAGAGAGGAAAGGCAAAGTGGTCGGGAGTGTGTGTCATGACTTACCTCTTTCTGGAGTGGGACTTTGAAGGGTATGAGTATGTATCTTAAAGGGGTAAAGTGAAAAGTTTAGCAGAAGGCATAGGGTGGGCCGAGAACATGGTGGAAGGACTAGTTCAGGGGAAGTTCCAAGCCTCTCCAGGAAGCTTGTTTGTGAGCACATCCACTGTAGCTAGGCACAACTGTGGAGAATGCCCAGGGGAGCCATGCACCCTGGTGAGGAATGTTGAGGCACTGTGAAGACAGCTGGACCTGCTGACGTCTGCAGTTCAGAGGGGTGGCCACCGAGAGTAGGAACCTTAATGATCAGAGGCTGCAGTGGAGTCAGTGATCAGCAGCAAAGTGTGCCATTTGTAACAAAGGAAAAAAGAGACCAGCCAGTTCTTGATAGTGTGGGTCCAGACACCAACCACTTACCCCATCCCCAACTCTCAATGCCGTCAGGTCGATTTCAACTCATGGTGACCCCTCCTTGGGTTTCCAAGCTGGTGTTGCTATAGAAGTAGATTGCCCAGTCTTCCTTCCAAGGAATGGCTAATGGGTTTGAACCACCAGCCTTCTGGTTAGCAGTCAAATGCCTTAGGCACTATGCCACCAGAGTTCCCACTTCTAAGTCTGACAAAGACTGAACATAGACTGGCCACCCTGTCCCTCATTACCTTGCCTTACAAGCACTAAAGCCTTCCCTACATCTTGGGAAGGAGAAAGGGAAGATGTAGCACCCCTTTGTGGATTTGAACTTTGAATTGCCTGCACATTTTGCAGGAGGAGACAGTTTAAATCAGAGAGTAAGTAGGCAGGTTTGCTTTCTCTGCTTTCTCCTCACCTTAGATCCCTTGCATAGACTACCACAGTAGCCTCCACATGTTTCCCTTCATCCTTGTTCACTTCCTCTCCATTCTGCCTACTGCTACCTGAGGGGCCCCAGGAAAGGACAAATAATAGCTTACCTGTTGAAAGCCCTGCATTGGCTCCCAGGACCTCGGGTTGTAGACCAAGCTCTTTAACTTGGCTTCATAGTCTCCCTCTCCCACTGTGCAGTAGACATGTTGAATTATGACAAGCAGTTCTCTGAGGGACTTCATGTATGGTCCTCCCTCTGCCTGGACATCTGGCTAATGCTACCGCTCCTTTGGACCTTGGCACAGTATTGCCTCCTCTGAGAACTTTCTTCATCTCTGGTTCCTGCCCTCCTCCTGCCTTTTTTTAGGGACCAGCTCAGGTGCCCTCAGGTAACCCTTTCAACACTGTGCATTATGGTCCTTTAACACCAGCTGTCCTGGGCTCTACTCGGTGAAGGTGTGAACCATGTCCTGAGATAAGTCCCAGTGTTCTAGTGTTCATGACTCCAGGAGAACCCTCTGAGGTTTACATTATTAAAAGCCTAGGCTCTGCAGTTGTTATTTGCTTATACTGTTTAATTGTGGTGTTTACAGATAAATGGATACTTTTAAGCGAAAAATCAAAAACCAAACTCAATACCATCAGGTCGATTTCAACTCATAGTGACCCCTCCTTGGGTTTCCAAGCTGGTATTTCTATGGAAGTAGATTGCCCAGTCTTCCTTCCAAGGAATGGCTAATGGGTTTGAACCACCAGCCTTCTGGTTAGCAGTCAAATGCCTTAGGCACTGTGCCACCAGAGTTCCCACTTCTAAGCAAATACCTGATAATAATTTGCTCTGTTTGGATGGTAAATATTATCCTTTTCCCCTATTAGTTGTCTTACTCCTTTTATTTTGAGAACAAATGACATAATAAATTTTAGCCCACTGTATTTGATCACAAATTCAGAACTAGTGAAATCTGAATCAGTGAAGTTTTAATATAGATCTTTTGTGGTCTTACATTTTCTAGTGTAATTATGTGATCTAGTTCCAAATGCATCCAGTTGCCAGAGCCTGTATTGATGTGCCAGTGCTTTGTTCCAGACAGAAGAAATGCACCTGACTTTTACATAGTAGAGAAAGCAAAGAGCATCATTACCATGTTGAGACTAAAGTGGAACTCCTCAGTAGACTGAAGAGTTTTGTGTTTTTATGGTGTCTATTAGTGGCCATCTGGGAAGGGAGTAAACATTAAAACATCCAAAGGATGGGAAGCAGACAAAGAAGAAATCCAAAAGGCAGGGAAGCTTCAAAGAGGGATTCCAGTGTGTCCAAAGGGCCAAGAAACAAAAGTAGAGAATTTCAGGCATAGCTCCAATGTAAAAGCCACACAGAAATGTACTGGGCTGTAATGCAGATGCTGGGCTTTTTTGTTTTTTGTAAATCCAGTCTTTGGGGATAAAGCCAGAGAAATGAAATCAAGGTTTATAAACCAGGTCATTTATTTGCCAGTAATGTATGATGTATATATGTGTATGCAATGTGTGTGTGCAGAGCCTTCAGTGACCCTAGCCCTCATGTCTCCCTGCATAGTGACAGCAGTAGAAACCCAAATGTGCACTCTGCTGGGTCATCGCTGATGATGTTGGGGTGGCTCAGAGGAAGAATGCTTTGTGAGTCTGTCTGTTTAGGCCAGAGTTTCTCAATCTCAGGATTATTGACTATTTGGATTATAGGGTTTTTTGTTGTGAGGATTGTCCTGTACATTGTAGGATGCTTTGCAGCATCTTTAGCATCTACCCATTAGATACTACTAACACACTCCCAGTGTTGAAAATGTCTCTTGACATGGTCAGATGTCCCCTGGATGGAATATTAGCCCCTGGTGTAAAACTGTTGATTTAAGTTGTAGTTGTCACTGAGAGAAGTCACAATTCTCCCTCTCTTGTGTCACCCCAACACTCCGGCTAACTACAACCACTTTGCCCCTAGGGTGTGTATGGGTGCCATCTAATGTCATGCAAAAGCAGACACTCCCAGCAGAGGCCACAAAAGCAACTCCCCTCACTTTACCATCTTCACTTCTGAAGAAAGTTCCACCAGGATCTAATATGTGGAAAATTCAATCATATCTCATAAGGATTGGGATAATGAGATCACTCTACCAGTTCTCAACTTCCAGACCTGTTCTTCTCTACCAGAAATAAAATAGTGTCACTTCTGTTTAATGGTGAAGGATAGTGCTCACAATGTCAGCCATTGCCCCACTCACCTGGAGACAGGTGGTAAGTGCTTCAGTGTGCCAGATTACTAAACAGCATAGTACAGCCACCCCACCTACCCAAACAAAACACAATGAAACAAAAAAAATCAGGACAAAGTAAATGAACATACAATCAATCAATCAATAAAATAATATCTTAATGCTTCAGAAACAACAGACAATATCAAATCATATAAAGAAGCAAGACAAGTGAGCTTTTAACCTTTTAAACAGCATGAGCTTTTAGCCTCTTTGACATATCAGGAGGGGTTACATAGAGCTTCAGGTGATGATCACAGGGCCTGTGAGAGCTGGCACCTTGCAGTCTCAGGGTGATGGCATCCAGACTTTAGGAAGCAATGGGTTTGTTGCGTAGCTGGGCTTGGGGCCGGTTAGGTATCCTGTGTAGTGCCACCATCCCTGGTGGAATGTTGGTCTGCAAGGGAGTGTCTCGGTAGAGTCAGTCATGGAATAGAATGCTCCTGGAGCAAGAGGGAAACACTTTGTTCATTCTTTCATTCATTTAGAAATCAGTCATTTATGAGTAGCAGTGACTGTGTTCCTGTTAGCCCTCCAACAAACCCCCTGAACCAGCTATGCAGAAAGCATACTCTCATACCTCCTTTGCCTGCTATCCAATTCTGACTGCCAATTCAGTGAGTGGTTGAGAGAAAACTCCTGCAACACTCCCACCTTCTGACCTAGTGAGCAGCATTAAGTACACACCCTCGTACTTGCATACAGCCTACCCCTGCCTACTGACCTGGCCAGCAGAGGAGAACCTGCTCCCACCCTCCTGCTTACCCTCAACACCCACCACACTTGCTACCAGCCCACTCAGTGGGCAACATCATGTGCTCCCATGTCACTGGACCAACAATAGACACTGGCTAGTGCCTGCCCAGCCCTCCTTCAGCTGGCCCATATACCCAGTGAACAGAGACCAGGGCTCACACTGTCAGCCCCTGCCCTCCTCACCTGGAGACAGGTGATGAGTGCTTCAGTGCTGCCAGACTAATAAACAGCATAGCACACCCACCCCACCTACCTAGGTATATCAAAACACAATGAAACAAAAAATAAGGAGTAAATAAAACATAATCAATCAATTAATAAAATAATGCCTTAATCCTTCAGAAACAGCAGATAATAAATCATATAAAGAACCAGGACAAATTGGCTCAAGGAGGTGACCAATAAAGGGCCAGAAAACCTTCCTGAGGAAGAAGTGGTAAGAGAACTACATGACAAGAAATTGAAAAGACTTACATATAGGATACTTAAAGAGACCAAAAAAGAGATCAATGAAAGCATAGACAAAACGAGAATAATTCAGGGAAACAATATAAGATCAACATGACAAAACAAATGGACAATTAAAAATCAAACTCACTGCCGTTAATTCCAACTCATAGCAACCCCTCCTTGGATTTCTGAGGTGGTATCTCTATGGAAGTAGATTGCCCAGTCTTCCTTCCAAGGAGTGGCTGGTGGATTTGAACTTCCAGCCTCCTGGTTAGCAGTCAAATGCCTTAGGGACTACACCACAACAAAACTAACAACAAGAAATCTAGAAGACTGACAATAAAATTTCAGAAATAGATAGCTCAGTAGAACAAAACAGGAGTAGAATTGGATCAATGGAAGACAATCTGTGAAGTAGAGGACAAATCCCTTGACACTAATTTGTTTGAGGAAAAATCAGAAGAAAGAATGAAGAAAACCTAGAATTATGTGCAACACTATCAAGAGGAATAATCTGTGTGTGATCAATAGTCCAGAATGACAGGTGAGAAAAACACAGGGAGAATTTTTAAAGGTTTAGGAACAGATAACTTCCTTAATATCATGAGAGATGAGAAGATAGCCACTCAAGAAATTAGTGAATCCTGTACAAGAAAATCATAATCAAGCTTTCCAAAAAAACAAAGAAAGAATCCTGAGAGCAGCTTGGGAAAAGCAAAAAGTTACCTACAAAGGGGAACCAGTGAGACTAAACTTTGAATTCTTGGCAGGATCCATGCAGGCAAGAAGGCAGTGGGATAACATATAAACAACTCTGAGAGAAAAAAAAAAAGCCAACCAGGAATTTTATATCCAGAAAAATTGTCTCTCAAATTTGTTGGCAAAACTAGGACACTTCCAGGGAAATTAAGGGAATTTGTAAAAATCAGACTAACTTTACAAGAAATATTACAGGCAGGCATTTAGACAGAGAACCAACAACATCAGACAACAAACTGAGATTAAGACACATGACAGCATCAGCCAGATAACAACTGAGATATTCTCAAAAAATAAAGCTACAAGACTAAAAATAGGAAGGCAGTTTTATTAAACTGTAAATGATGACAATTTTAAAACAAAACAAAAGCAAACACCCTGCCATTGGGTTGATTCTGATTCATAGTGACCCTGTAGCACAGAGTAGAACTGTTTCATAAGGTTTCCAGGACTGGAAATATTTACCAAAGGAGATTATCTCATCTTTCTCCCACATAGTGGCTGATGGTTTTGAACTGCTGACTTTTTGGTTAGCAGTTGAATGCTTTAACCACTGCACCACCAGAGCTCCTTTCAAAACAAAAAGGGGAAATAAGTGGTACAGGTATAGAACTTCCATATGGAAAGGAAGTCAAGGCAATATCAAGAAAAATAATAAACTTAGAAAGATAAAGGTAAATTTCAGGATAACCCCAAAGAAAATTAAAAAAAACCTACTCATCAAAATAAAAGAGAAGAAAATTATAAAGACTCAGTAAACACAAAATCAACAACAGTAAAGGAAATGAAAAGAAAATGCACAAACAAAAGAACTTGACACAAAAAATGAAGTGGAACAAAGAAACCATCAACACTACTGTTGTTGTTGTTGTTGTGTGCCATCAAGTCGGACCCGACTCATAGCGACCCCTCCTTGGGTTTCCGAGGCAGTATCACTACGGAAGTAGATTGCCCCATCTTTCAACACTACACACACAAATAAAGCATACCAAATCAACAGCAGTAAATCCATACTGATTGTTAATCACACTGAATATAAATGGTTTAAATGCATCACTCAAGAGAAAGAGAGTGACAGAATACATTAAAAAATAATGACCTCTTGATAGATTGTCTATAAGAGACATGCCTTAAAAACAAGATATAAGTAAGCTAAAAATCAAAGGATGGGAAAATACATCAAGAAAATAGTAACCAAAAAAGAGCAAGAGTGGCAGTATTAATCACAGATAAAATAGACTTAAAGGCAAAATCCACACAAAAGGTAAGGAAGGGCATTAAATGATTAAAGGCTCATTTCATCAAGAAGAAATAGCCATAATAAATATTCATGCACACAGTGACAGAACTCCAAAATACATAAAACAAACTATACCAGTATTGAAAAGAGAAATAAAATTCCACAATAATAGTAGAAGACTTTAAAATACCACTTTTGATGAAGGACAGAGCAACTCAAAAGAAACTCAGCAAAGATACGGAAGATCTAAATAACACAATCAACCAACTTGACCTAACAGACATATACAGACACTCCATCCAACAGCAGCACAATACACATTCTTTTCCAATGCACATAGATCATTCTCCAGAATAGACCATACATTAGGCCACACAGCAAGCCTCAATAAATGAAAAAATACTGAAATAATACTGATCGCAATGCTGTAATTTAGAGATAAACAGCAAGAAGAAAAAGGATAAAAAACCTAATACATGGAAATTGAATAACACTCTACTTAAACAATGGGTAATAGAAAAAATTAAAAATGGAAAGAAATAATTTCTAGAATCAAACAAGAATGAAGACACCACATACCAAAACCTTTGGAATACAGCAAAAGCAGTGCCCAGAGGTATTTTATAGCAAAAAGCACACACATCAAAAAAAGAAGAAAGGACAAAAGTCAATATCTTAACCCTACAACTTGAACAAATAGAAAAAGATGAGCACAAAAGTCCACAGTCACTAGAACAAAGGAAATAATAAAAATTAGAGCTGAATTAAAACAGAAAATCAATAAGAAAGAATAAGACTAGAAGTTGGTTCTTTGAAAAGATGAATGAAATTAACAAACCACTGGCCAAATTGAAAAAGGGACAGAAGGAAAAGATGCAATTAACATAAATATGTAACAATATGGGTGGCATTACAACAGAACCAACTGAGATAAAAAGGATCATAACAGAACATTATGAAAAACTATATTCAGCAAATTTGAAAACCTAGAAGAAATGGACAAATTTCTAGAAACACACAACCTACCTAAAGGAACTGTGATAGTTGGAGCTGTGTGTCAACTTGGTTGGACCACAATTCTGTGTGGCTTAAGCAATTGTGATGTGGGTTGTTCCAATGATGGAATGAGATGTATATGTTTTGAGCAGCCAATCCATTGCAAGGGAGTTTCCCTAATGGTGTGGCCTGCTTCCGGTATATTTACAGACATCCTGGGAAAAAAGACACTCTTCTGTGGATCGGGATTCTTTTGTGCTGCCTACAACTGTCTGTGAGTGAACAATCCACCATTCGGCCTGGAGATCTTGGATTCGTCATTTGTTGGCATCAACAGCCAGTACACTGCCTGCCAACCTTGAGCTCCTCAGCCCCTGCAGCTGCGTGAGTCAGGAAAAGCCTCCAGCTTGACATTTGATCCAAGAACTTTGGACTTGCCGGCTTCTATAAATGTGTGAGCCATTTTCCTAAGATAAATTTCTCTTTCTCTCTCTATATAAGCTTTACTGGTTTTGTTTCTCTAGAGAACCCAGTCTAACACAGGAACACAAACTAAGATAGAAAATTTGAACAGACCCATAACAAAAGATCAAATTGAAAAAGTTATTTAAAAACTTCCCAATAGAAAAAACTCTCTGACCCAGACAGCTTCACTAGAGAATTCTACCAAACATTCAGAGAAGAGTTGACACCAATTCTACTCAAAGTGTTTGAGAATATAAAAATGATAGGAATATTCCCAAATGCATTCTATGAAGCCAGGATAACTGTGATACCAAATTCAGGCAAAGATAGCACTAAAAAAGAAAATTATAGACCAATATCTGTCATTAATATAGATGCAAAAATTCTCAACACAATTTTAGGTGATAGAATTCCACCATCATATCAAAAAAATAATACATCAGGACCAAATGGAATTCATACCATGAATGAAAGGATGGTCCAACATCAGAAAAACAATCTACATAGTCTATCACATACATATATAAAAGGAAAAGATCCACATGATCATCTCAATCAATGCAGAAACACCGTTTGATTCAATCCAACACTCTTTCCTGATAAAAACTCTCAACAGCATAAGAATAGAAAGGAAATTCCTCAGTATAATTAAGAGCATGTATGTGAAACCAGCAGCCAATATTATTCTCAAATAAGAGAGATTGAAAATATCTCCCTTGAGAACAGGTACCCATCAACAGAAGAATGGTTAAGCAAACTATGGTACATACACACAATGGAATACTATGCGACTCTAAAGAATCATGCAGAATCTACAAACACTGCATAATGTGGCTGAATTTGGAGAACATTATGCTGAGTGAAATAAATCAATCACAGAAGGACAAATACTATATTAGTTCAATATTGTAAAAAGTCAGGGAAAGATTTGTATATGGAAGGAAACTTTCTTTGTTGGTTACCAGGGGTGGGAGGGGAGGAGGAGGGTACACTGCAAAATAAATAAATAAATAAATAAGTAGGATGTAGGAAAAAAAAATAAAATGAAATCTAGTACTGGTACAATGGCAGACAGCTAGACCAATGGAACGGAATTGAGAATCCAGAAGTAAATCCATCATCTATAGATATCTGATTGGCAACAAAGGGTTGAAGTCCATAAAATGGGGAAGAGAGGATGTCTTTAATAAATGTGGCTAGCAAAACTAGATATCCATTAGCAGAAAAATGAAACAGGATCCAACCTCACACTGTACATAAAAACTAACTCAAAATGGATCTAAGAGCTAAAACATAACACATAAAGCTATAAAGTTCCTGGAGGAAAACATAGGGACAAACCTAGAGGCCCTAATTTATGGCATAAATAGACTATAAAGCATAATTAAAATTACATAAACAGCAGAATATAAACTATATAACTAGGATTTCCTAAAAATTAAATATTTACACTGATCAAAAGACTTCACTAAAAAGTAAAAAGAGCATCTATTAGGAAACATTTTTTGGCAACAACACACAAGTGTCTAATCTCTAAAATGTATAAAAAACCTTCAATACCTGCACAACAAAAAGACAAAAAATCCAAATAAAAAATAAGCAAAGGAAATGAATGGCCATTTCACCAAGGAAGATGTTCATGTGATTAACAGTCGGATCCAACTCATAGCGACCACTCCTTGGGTTTCCGAGGCGGTATCACTACAGAAGTAGATTGCTCAATCTTCCTTCTGAAACAAACATAAGAAAAGATGCTTATGATCATCAGCAGTTGCTGTTGTTAGGTGCCATCAGTCAGCTCTAACTCAGAGTGACCCTGTGTATCACAGAATGAAACACTGCCTGGACCTGAGCCATCCTTACAATCGTTGTTATGCTTGAGCCCATCGTTGCAGATGGATGCCAATCAATCTCATTGAGGGTCTTCACCTTTTTCACTGACCTTCTACTTTGCCAAACATGACATCCTTCTCTAGGCAATGGTCTTTTCTGACAACATGACCAAAGTAGGTGCGACAAAGTTTGGCCATTCTTGCTTCTAAGGAGCATTCCAGCTGCACTTCTTCCAATACAGATTTATTTGTTCTTCTGGCAGACCATGGTATTTTCAATACTTTTCATCAATACCACAATTCAAATGAATCAACTCTTCTTCCTCATTCATTGTCCAGCTTTCACACTCATGTGGGGCAATTGAAAATACCATGGCTTGGATTAGGCTCACCTGAGTCTTTAAAGTGACATCTTTGCTCCTTAACACTTTAAACAGGTTTTGCAGAAGATATGCCCAGTGCTGTATGACATCTGATTTCTTCACTGTTGTTTCCATGGGTGTTTATTGTGGATCCAAGTAAAATGAGATCCTTGGCAACTTCAGTCTTTTGTCCATTTATCATGATGTTGCTTAATGGCCTAATTGTAAGGACTTTTGTTTTCTTTATGTTCAGGTATACTCCATATTGAAGACTGTAGTCTTTGATCTTCATCAGTAAGTGCTTCAAATCCTATTCACTTTTGTCAGACAAGATTGTGTCACCTGCATATTGCAGGTTGTTACTGAGTCTTCCTCCAATCCTGATGTCAAGTTCTTCATACAGTCCAGCTTCCTGGACTATTTGCTCAGCATGCAGATTGAATAAGTATGGCGAAAGGCTACAACCTTGATGTACACCCTTCCTGATTTTAAACCATGCAGTATCCCCTTGTTCTTTTCAAACAGCAGCCTCTTAGTCTAGGTAAGGTTTCCTCACGAGCACAATCAATTGTTCTGGAATTACCATTCTTCACAATGCCATACATAATTTGTCAGGATCCACAGTCAAATGCTTTTGCATAGTCAATAAAGTGTAGATAAAAATCTTGATGATATTCTTTGCTTTTGGCCAAGATCTGTCTGATATGATATCCCTAGTTCCACATCTTCTGAATCCAGCTTAAATTTCTAGAAGTTCCCTGTCAATATATTGCTGCAACCATTTTGAATTATCCTCAGCAAAATTTTACTTGCATGTGATAGTAATGAAATTGCTTGATAATTCCCTCATTCTTTTGGATCACCTTTCTCTGGAATGGGCACAGATATGGATCTCTTCTAATCAGTTGGCCAGGTAGCTGTCTTCCAAATTTCTTGGCATAAACAAGTAAGCACCTCCAGCACTGCAACTGTTTGTTGCGACATCTCAATAGGTATTCTTTAAATTCCTGGAGTCTTTTTTTTTTTTTTTT
>NW_006921729.1:5621639-5623424 GCF_000298275.1 Orycteropus afer afer
CTTCAACTTGAATCTGCAAATGAGCAGTTGGTGGTCCACACAGTTGACAGTTCCACAGTCAGCTCCTGGCCTTGTTTTAACTGGTGATATTGAGCTTCTCTATCATCTCTTTCCACAGATGTAGTTGATTTGATTCCTCTGTATATCTGCTAAAGGGGCAGGGAGGCCACATCTTCTGACCACCTCTAACACCACAAGAGGAAGACAGAATCACCATCAGTAGGCCAAGGCCTATCCCTGTGAGGCCAGACATGCTGCCTCCCTTCAGCCCTTTCACCAACCTTGACACCAATCATTTCTTCTGCAGCACCTATCACCTCTCTGCTGAGTTCAATAATTTGCTGCAGTGGCCACACAGAACTCACAGATTATGGGGTTTAGTAGGCTACAGTTGAAATTCAGGAACATGCTCAGTCTCTCTCAGCCTACTGTCTCTCAGCCAGCAGTCTCTCACAGTTTCTCTCCCAGCAGTGTGTGTCTGTCAGTGTCTCTCCGAGCAATGCATGTTTCTCAGGAACGTGTTTCTCTCAGCAGCATGTCTTTCTCAGCCAGCAATCAGAGAGACTTTTTCTGCCTCTAGAAGGGCTCCTTTTGAGCCTGGCAGAGTTACCACTAACCAATCCCAACATCAGAATTCTATACACCAGAGAGTGAGCGAACTTTCCACAAAATTACTTTGTGCTGCTCCCATCAGAAATACCCCAGGTGGATCACTTTAACAATCAGGAGCTACTCAGTTCCTCACAGCAAACACCACCACAGAGTTTACAAAGACTTATGGCTAGAAAAGCCATACCAGGTAATTTACTACACTGCAATATCATCTGGCAAGGTTCACTTGTGTAGCCACTGTTTATGTTGTTGAAAAAATGTATTTACAGTGAGTAAATCATTGGTTTTACAAAATTCTATAATATGATATCCAGTGTCATTTCTGTCACCAAGGCCTTATTTTCCAATCACAAATACTGCTTGTTTGCTTTCAAATTATGCATTCCAATCACCAGTAATAATCAATACATCTTGATTTCATGTTTGGTCAATTTCAGCCTGCAGAAGTTGGCAAAAATCTTCAATTTCTTCATCTTTGGCATTAATAGATGGTATGTAAATTTGAATAATAGTAGTATTAACTTGTCTTACTTAGGTATGTGGATATTATCCTATCATTGACAGTATTGTACTTCAGGATAGGTGTTGGTTTGGTAAATTTATTCCTACTTTATTCATTTTTATGATAGTGCAAATAGAATTCTTTGCTTAATTTAATTTTGGGATTGTTCATTGCTATTATATAGAAATAAAATTGATATTGGTATATTGATTTTGTATCTTGCAACCTTACTGAACTCATTTATTAGTTCTAGTTATGTGTGTGTTTCTTAGAGTTTTCTATATAAAAGATCATGTTTTCTGTGAATAGAATTAGTTTTACTTTTCCAGTACCAGCTACCTTTTATTTATTTATTTATTTATTTTTTATAAATTGCCCTGGCTAAAACCTCTAGTCCACTAGTGTAACACTAAATAGAAGTGGTGTGAGTGACTATCTTGTCTGGTTCCTGATACTTAGAAAAAGCATCTGGTCTTACTATTAAGTATTATTTTAGCTCTGAGTTTTTGTAGACAGCCTTATCAGGCTGAGGAGGTTCCTTTCTATTTCTAGTTCATTGAGGTTTTTTTTTTTTTTTATCATAAAGGAATATTTGATTTTGTCAAGTTCATTTCTTGTGTGTATTGAAATGATCATACATTTTTTCCTCCTTTATTACATTAATATACTGT
>NW_006921729.1:5624674-5632587 GCF_000298275.1 Orycteropus afer afer
AAACATGCAATCAAGATGTATTGGTAATTACTGGTCATTGGAATGTAAAAGTTGGAAGCAAAGAAGAATCAGTAGTTGGAAAATATGGCCTTTTTGAAAGAAATGACACTGAAGATCACATGATATAATTTTGCAAGACTAATCACTTATTTATTGCAAATACCTTTTCTCAACAATATAAATGGTGGCTCTACACATGGACTTTGGCAGATGGGATAGCCAGATATCAAATTGACATACATCTGTGGAAAGGGGCTATGAGGAAGCTCAGTATCATCAATCAAAATGAGAGCAGGAACTGACTGTGGAACAGAACTTTGTTCATATGCAAGTTAAAGTTGAAGATAAAATTAAAAACAAGTCCACCAGAGCCAAAATAGAACCTTAAGTACATTTCACCTGAATTTAGAGACCCTCTGAGAATAGATTTGACCAAAGACCAGATGAGTTGTGGGATGACATTAAGAACATCATACATGAAGAAAGCAAAAGAGACAGGAAAGGAAGAAAACACCAAAATGTATATCAGAAGACACTCTGAAATTTGCTCTTGAATAAGGAATAGGAGCTCTGGTAGCATAGTGGCCAAGACACTTGCCTGCTAACCAGATGGCTGGTGGTTCAAACCCACCAGCCAGTCCTCAGAAGGAAGATTGGGCAATCCTACTTCCATAGTGATACTGCCTCGGAAACCCAAGGAGGGGTCGCTATGAGTCGGGGCCGACTCGACGGCACATAACAACAACAACAAAAAGCAAAAGGAAGAAATGTTGAAATAAAAAAGCTGAACTAAAGATTTCAAAGGGCCTCTTTAGAAGACAAGGTATTACAATGACATGTGCAAAGACCTGGAATTAGAAAACCAAAAGGGAAGAACACACTTGGCATTTCTCAAGCTAAAAGAAAAATGAAAAAGAAAAGAAAAAAGTCAAATTTCAAATTGCAATATTGAAGGATTTTGTGGGCAAAATATTGTACAATACATTAAGCATCAAAGAAAATGGAAGGAATACACAAAGTAACTGCACCAAAAAGAGCTGATCGACCCTCAGTCATTTCAGGAGATAGAGTATGATCAAGAACCAATGGTACCGAAGGAAGAAGTTGAAGCTGCACTGAATGAACTGGTGAAAAACAAGGCTTTGGGAATTAATTGAATAAACATTGAGATGTTTCAACATAATGGTGTAGCTCTGAATGTGCTTACTTGTCAGTGCCAGGAAATTTGGAAGAGAGCTACCTGGCCAATTGACTGGAAGAAATCCATATTTGTGCCCATTCCAAATAAAAGTGATCCAACAGAATGTGTAAATTATTAAACAATATCATTAACATCACATACAAGGAAAATTTTGCTGCAGATAATTCATAAGTGGTTGTAGCAGTATATTGACAGGGAACTTCCCAAAATGCAGGCTGGATTTAGAAGAGGACATAGAATGAGGGATATCATTGCTGATGTCAGATGGATCTTGGCTGAAAGCAAAGATTATCACTAAAATGTTTACCTGTGTTTTATTAACTATGCAAAAGCATTTGACTGTGTGGATCCTAACAAATTATGGATAACATTGCAAAGCCTGGGAATTCCAGAACACTTGATTGTGCTCAGGAGGAACCTGTATCTAGACTAAGAGGCTATTATTTGAACAGATTAGTAGAATGCTGCATGGTTTAAAATCAGGAAGTGCATGTGCAGGGTTGTTATCTTTTCACATACTTATTCAGTCTGTATGCTGAGCAAATAACCTGAGAAGCTGGACTGTATGGAGAGGAATGGGGCATTAGGATTGGAGGAGGACTTATTAACAACCTGCAATACGCAGATGACACAACTTTGTTTGCTGAAAGTAAAGATGATTTGAAGCACTTAATAATGAAAATCAAAGACTATAGTCTGTAGTTTGGATTACACCTCAACACAAAGAAAAAAATCCTCACAACTGGAGCAGTGAGCAGCATAATGATAAATGGAGAAGAGATTGAATTTGTCAAAGATTTCACTGTACTTGGATTCACAGTGAACACACGTGGAAGCAGCAATGAAGAAATCATATGTTGTTTTGCAGTAGGCAGATCTGCTGCAAAAGGCCTCTTTAAAGTATTGAAGAGCAAAGAAGTCACTTTGAAGACTAAAGTGCACCTAACCCAAGCCATGGTATTTTCAGTCACCTCATATGCATGTGAAAGCTGGACAATGAATAAGAAAGACCAAAGAAGAGTTGATGCCCTTGAATTTTGGTGTTGGCAAAGAATATTGAAAATAATTTGGACTGCCAGAAGAACAAATAAATTGGTCCTGGAAAAAGTACAGCCAGAGTGCTCCATAGAACCAAGAATGGCCAGACTGTCTCATCTACTTTGGTCGTATGGTGAGAAGGAACCATCCCTGGAGAAGTATATCATGTATGGTAAAGTAGAGGGTCAGAGGATAGGGGAAGACCCTCAGTGAGACAGATTGACTCAGTGGCTGCAACAGTGGACTCAAGCATAGCAAAGATTGTGAGGATGGCACAAAACAGTGCAGTATTTTGTTCTGTTGTACATAGGGTTACTGTGAGTTGAAATTGACTAGACAGCAACTACCAACAACATCTAACTGGGCATCATTTTGTTCTGTATACATAAGGTCAATGTGATTAGGAACTGATGCCACGGCACCTAACAACAAAAACATCTAATCTGTTACCATACAATTATTCTTAGTATTCTGTTATATTTTTATAAATTGGGCAATAATATCCCCCTTTTTTAATTTTTATTTTAGTAATTTGAATCTTGTCTTTTTTCCTTTGTCCATCTAGCTAAAGGTTTGTCATTTTATTGATCTTTTCAAAGAATGAACATTTGGTTTCATTGGTTCTTTTTTTTTTCCTGCTCTCTTTTGCATTTATTTCCAGTCTATTATTTACTGTCCTTACTTCTACTCTCTTTGCCTGTAACTCATTCTTCTCCTAATTTTTAAGAATATAGAAAATTAGATTATTATTTGAAAGAGCTCTTTTTAAATATAGATGTTGACAACTATAAAATTCCCCCTACACACTGCTTTAGCTGTATTCCTGAAGTTTTGCTTTTATAATTTCTGTTTTCATTTCTTGACTAATGAATGTGTCAAGAAGTTGGCTATTTAATTATTGCATAGTGTGAATTTTCCCAATTCTCATGTTAATGACTTCAAATTTTATTCATTTGTAGCCAGAGAACATACTTTATTTCAGCCCATTTAAATTTATCAAGGCTTGTTTTATTGCTTAAAATCTAGTCAATCTGGATAATGTTCGTAATGCCCTTTAGTAGAAAGTGTATTTTGCTGTTGTGTGAAGTGTTATGTAGATGTTTCATATCTTTTTTTTTTTTTTAGCAATGTTGCTCTAATCTTCTATTTACTTTATGATCTTTTTCCTAGTTGTTTTATGTATTATTGAAAGTGGGATATTTAAGTATCCAATTATTATTGCTGAATTGCACATTTCTTTCAATTCTATCAATTTTTACTTTATGAATTTTGGGGCTCTGTTATTAGGCACATGTATATTTATAAATCTTATGGTTTCCTATGAATTCACCTATTATTATTTTTATTTTTAACTTTTATTGTGATTTAGGTGAAAGTTTACAGCACAGCACAGCAACATGCTGCCGTCGAGTCAGACCTGACTCATAGCAACCCCTCCTTGGGTTTCCGAGGTGATATCACTATGGAAGTAGATTGCCCAACCTTCTTTCTGAGGAGTGGCTGGTGTGTTTGAACTGCCAGACTTCTGGTTAGCAGTCAAGTGCCTTAGGCACTACATCACCAGAGCTCAGCAGTTCATACACATTTTGTTTCATGACATTGACTGCAATTTCCCATAATGTAACAGCTCTCTTCCCAATTCCTCTCTGTAGTTACCTCTTCTTTGTGTCCTTCCCTATCATGTACTTCCACCCTCTGAGCTGTCTCCCTGTGCAAACATCACCCTTTTTTTCTCCCATGATTGATTTCTCCAAGGAGTGTATCTACCTGATGTAAATGTTCACCACATATGCCTGTCTAGTGTTTAGCTGGAAGCCATAGGAGTGAGGTCATTTTCAAACCTTAATGGTAACTAGAGGCCATATCTTGGGGGTTTCTTCAGGCTCTGACAGACCAGTAACCTTGTCTTTTTTTTATTTTGAGTTTGATTCCACATTGTTCTCCCACTCTATATAGGATCTCCTCCACTGATTCCTTTCTGAGTGATTGACAGTGGTAGCTGGGCACCATCCAGTTCTGGTCTTAGGGTTATACAGGCTAGTCCCTTGGACTAATTGTTTGCATGTATCTTTGTTTTTTTTTTCATTCTTCTTTGCTCTGGACGAGGAGAGACCCATCATTGCATCTAGATAGCTCCTTGCAAGCTTTTAACACCCTAGTCACTACTCATCAAAGTAGGATGTAGAACAATGTTATTGTATAGTATATTATTCCAGTTAATATTGATGTCCCCTGCAACCATGGTCCTGAGCCCACATATTCAACTACTCACTTCCTCAGGGCAGCTGGCTATGACAAAGAAGTCACCACAACCTTGTCAGCTCTACCATATACCCAGACATTGTTACAGCACATACAAATATGCATGTAGAAACATTGACTGCTAACCCTATACATGATTGTGGGCACACTACCCCCTGCCTAGACATACTTGATCATTCAGCCTGTCTACCTGTAAATCTATCCGCCTGTAGATCAATGCTTGACATCACTGACAACACAATACTATACATGGAAAAGGGTTCATCTTTGTTGTCTGTACCTCCCATGTATCTTTCTCTGTCTTCCTCTTTCTTAGTGCTACCATGTGGATCACTCACATTTGGTTCATTGCCCTT
Source organism: Orycteropus afer afer (assembly GCF_000298275.1). Classification (NCBI taxonomy): domain Eukaryota; kingdom Metazoa; phylum Chordata; class Mammalia; order Tubulidentata; family Orycteropodidae; genus Orycteropus; species Orycteropus afer. The sequence goes on from NW_006921729.1 coordinate 5,629,532, forward strand.
CCCTTCACTCAAATAATTACTTGTCTCTACCTATCTAGCAGTGTTCTCTCCCCTCCCCTCCCATCCCTGGTAACCAACAAACATTTCCTTCTGTATATAAACTTTTTTTGACTTTTTACAATAGTGAACTAATAGAATAATTGTCCTTCTGTGATAGATTTATTTCACTCAGTATAATGTCCTCCAAGTTCAGCCACATTAAGTGATATTTTGCAGATTCTCCATTATTCTTTAGTGTTGCATGGTATTACATTGTGTGTGTGTACCATTGTTTGGTTACCCATTCTTCTATTGATGGACACTTAGGTTGTTTCCATCTCTTAGTTATTATGAATAGTACTACAGTGAACATGGGTGTGCATATGTCTGTTCATATCCTGGCTCTCATTTCTTTAAGGTATATAGCTATTTATAGGTTTGCTCCACCACTCATCTGTCAGTCTGTCATACTGTGGTGACTTTTGTATTGCTGTGAGACTGGAGGCTATACCACTGGTGTTTCAAATGCAATCAGGGTCAGTCATGGTAGACAGGTTTCAGTGCAGCTTCCAACTAAGACAGACTCAGAAGAAGGAAGGGGCCATCTATTACTCAAAGAAATGGCCAGTGAAGACCTTATGAATAGCAGTGAAACACTGTCTGATATATTACTGGAAAATTTTATGAATAATCCTGAAACATTGTCTGATACAGTTCTGGAAGACGAGCCCCTCAGGTTGGAAGGCACTCACATAGAGTTGGGGAAGAACTGTCTCCTCAGAGTAGAGCCAACCTTAATGATGTGGATGGAGTAAAGCTTTCAAGATCTCCATTTGCTGATGTGGCACAACTCAGAATGGGAAGAAACAACTGCAAACATCCATTGATAATTGGAACATAGAATGTACAAAGTGTGAAACTAGGAAAATTGGAAGTTGTCAAAAATGAAATCGAATGCATAAAAAATATCCTAGGCAGTAGTGAGCTGAAATGGACTAGCTTTGGCCATTTTCAATCAGACAACCATATGATATACTATGCTGGGATTGACAAATTGAAGAGGAATGGTGTAGCATTCATTGTCACAAAGAATGTTTCAAGATCTATTCTGAAGTACAGTGCTGTCAGTGATAGGAAAATATACATAGCCTACGAGGAAGACTTGCTAATAATACTATTATTCAAATTTATGCAACAACCACCAAAGCCAAAGATGAGGAATTTGAAGATTTTTACTAATTTCTGAAGTCTGAAATTGACCAAACATGCAATAAAAATGTTTTGATTATCACTGGTGATTAGAATGCAAAAGTTGGAAGCAAAGAAGAATTACTAATAGTTGGAAAATATGGCCTCAGAAATAGAAATACTGCTGGAGATCACATGATAGAATTTTGCAAGACTAATGACTTATTCATTGCAAATATCTTTTTTCAACAACACAAATGGAGGCTGTACACGTGGACTTCACCAGATGGAGTACACAGGAATCAGATCAACTGCATCTGTGGAAAGAGGTTATGGAGAAGCTCACTATCTTCAACCAAAACAAGGCCAGGAGCTGACTGTGGAACAGATAATCAGTTGCTCATATGCAAGTTCAACTTGAAGCCGAAGACAATTAAAACAAGTTCACAAGAACCAAAATATGACCTTGATTATATCCCTCCTGGATTTAGAGACCATCTAAAGAAGAGATTTGATGCATTGAACACTAATGACCAAAAACCAGAGGAATTATGGGATGATATAGAGATCATCATCCATGAAGAAAGCAAAAGTTCATTAAAAAGGAAGAAAAGACCCACATGGATGTCAGAAGAGGCTCTGAAACTTGCCTTTGAATGGAGAGTAGCCAAAGCAAATGGAAGAAATCATAAGATAAAAGAGCTGAAGAGAAGATTTCAAAGAACAGCTCGAGAAGACAAAGTCAATTATTATAATGAAAAGGCAAAGACCTGGAGTTAGAAAACCAAAAGGGAGGAACATGCTCAGCATTTCTCAAGCTGAAAGAATTGAAGAAAAACTTCAAACCTCAAATTGCAATATTGAAAGATTCTATGGGCAAAATATTAATGATGCATGAAACATCAAAAGAAGATGGAAGATATACACAGTCACTCTACCATGAAGAATTGGTTAATGTTCCTCTATTTCAGGAGGTGGCATATGATCAAGAACCAATGGTACTGAAGGAAGAAGTCAAAGCTGCACTGAAGGAATTGGCAAAGAACAAGACTCCAGGAATTGACGGAATACCCATTGAGATGTTTCAACAAACAGATACCCCACTGGAGGCACTCACTCATATATGCCAAGAGATTTGGAAGATGGCTACCTGGCCAACTGACTGGAAGAGATCCATATTTGTACCCATTCCAAAGAAAGGTGACCCACAGAAAGTGAAAATTATCAAACAGTATCATTAATATCACGCACAAGTAAAATCTTACTGAAGGTAATTAAAAAATGGTTGGAGCAGTATATTGACAGAGAACTTCCCGAAATGCAAGCTGGATTCAGAAGAGAATGTGGAAAGACAGATATCATTGGTGATGTCAAATGGATCTTGGCTCAAGGCAAAGAATACCAGAAAGATGTTTACTTGTGTTTTGTTGACTATGCAAAAGCATTGAATTGTGTGGACCATAACAAATTATGGATAAGATTGAGAAGAATGGGAATTCCAGAACACTTGATTGTGCTCATGATGAACCTGTACATAGACCAGGAGGCTGTTGTTTGAACAGAACAATGGGATATTGCGTGGTTTAAAATCGGGAAGAGAGTGTGTCCGGATTGTATCCTTTTACCATACTTATTCATTCTGTGCGCTGAACATATAATGTGCGAAACTGGACTATATGAAGGAGCCTGTGGCATCAAGATTGGAGGAAGACTCATTAACACCCCACAATATACAGATGACACAAACTTTGCTTGCTGAAAGTGAGGATGACTTGAAGCACTTTCTGATGAAGATTAAAGACTACAGTCTGCAGTATGGGTTACATCTCAACATAAAGAAAACAAAAATCCTCACAATTGGACCACAGCAACATCACAAATCAATGGAG
>NW_006921729.1:5648209-5659465 GCF_000298275.1 Orycteropus afer afer
TAACTCTTTTGAATTCCTTATCAGGGAGTTCTAATGCTGCATCTTCCTCAGGGATATGTTTTGTGTCTGTATCCTGGGCCCTTGTTTCTCTTGCTTCATCTTGCTTTTTTTGCGTGGACTGTGATGCTTTGGTGTCTCCGAGGCATTGTGACGTTTTGTTTTATGTTTAATTGGTGATTGTAGGTTGGAATGACTTCCCCACAATTTTTGTTTTGTTTGCATGTTATCTACTCAAGCAGAGTGCTGTGTTGTGCTCCTCTATTCACTAGTTGACAGCACTTGTACAATCACCACCTGTCTCCTTTCCTGTTGTCAGCCTCTTGTATGTCCCTGCCAACCTTGGCAAACAGAGCCTATTCTTGGTCTCTCGAATCCAAATGGAATCCAAAATGGTTGCCACTTTTAAAGATTCAAAATGGCTGTGCCCTTGGTCACTTTAAATGTCTAAAATGGCCACCACTTGTAAACATTGAAAATGGCTGCGTCCTCAGACACTTTAAATATCCAAAATGGCCACCACTTGTAAACATTCAAAATGACTGCGCCCTAAGTCACTTTAAATATCCAAAATGACTGCCACTTTTAAAGATTCAAAATGGATGCACCCTTGGTTACTTTAAATATCCAAAATGGCCACCGCTTGTAAACATTCAAAATGATTGTGCCCTGTTGTTGTTGTTATGTACCATCGAGTCAGCCCCGACTCATAGCGACCCCTCCTTGGGTTTCCAAGGCAGTATCACTACGGAAGTAGGATTGCCCAACCTTCCTTCTGAGGAGTGGCTGGTGGGTTTGAACCGCCAGCCTTCTGGTTAGCAGTCAAGTGCCTTAGGCAGTACACTACCAGAGCTTCTGACTGCACCCTAAGTCACTTTAAATATCCAAAATGACTGCCACTTTTAAAGATTCAAAATGGATGCACCCTCGGTTACATTAAATATCCAAAATGGCCACCGCTTGTAAACATTCAAAACAACTGCGCCCTAAGTCACTTTAAATATCCAAAATGACTGCCACTTATAAACATTCAAAATGGCTGTGCCATTGATCACTTTGAATATCCAAAATGGCTGCCATGTGTAAACAATCAAAATGGCTGTGCCCGCCAGATAGCGAAAAGTCAACAGCTCAGGTTGTCTCCCTCCTTGCTGTTTCCCTTCCTTATCATAGGCTACCAGCACAGTCATCCCTGCAGCCCTTGGTGACCAGGACTGATCTTTAGGTCAATTCTCAGATCCTAGCACTACTTGGAAATATGTAGGCTGTTGGTCCCGTTGGAGTAGCTGACAGTCACAGTTCCGACCATCTCTGTACTCACTGTTTTCTTTCAGGTTTTTCCACTAGTTGGTGCCTAATCTACTTCTACATAGTTCCTTTCAATGCTCAGGGTTCCAGGACTATCTTCTGTACCTCTGTCAATTGGTTTTTCTTTTCTTTGTTGAAAAGGGTCTGTGTCACTTGTCTGCCTGTTCCTCCATCTTCAGACTGGATCATCTTAAGCATGCCCTTTCAACTTCACTGATTCTTTGTTGTGCTAGTTTAGATATGGTGTTGAGTCCTTCTAGAGACTTTTTCATTTTAGTATACTTTTCAGCTCCGGAATATCTTTTCTATTTCTTAATTTTTATGTCTTTATTGATAATCTCTATTTGTTGAGTCTTCATTCTTATACTTTCCTTTAATTATTTAGATACAGTTTCCTTCAGTTCTCTGATCATATTTATAATAGCTGATCTAAAGCCATTGTCTATTAAGACCAGTGTCTAGTCTTCCTCAGGGACAGATACTGTTGACTACCTTTTTTCCTTGTGTATGTGCCATAAGTATGTGACTTTGCTACTCTTGTTAGTTTTTTTTTTTTTTTCTATTGCTGAAAACTGGACATTTAAATAATAGGATATGGCAACTCTGAAAATCAGTCCTCCTTTCTCCTGAATTTATTAATGCTCCTATTTGGTTGTTTAGTGACTTTTCTGAACTAATCCTATAAAGTCTGTATTCTTTGTCATGTGTGGCCACTGAAGACTCTGCTTGGTTAGCTTAGTGTTCAGCTAATTGTAACACAAGGATTTCCTTAATGCCTTGGATGAGTAAGTCTTCCAGCCTTTGGCAAGAGACTCTGTGTTTGTGTTAGTATATTTTTCCAGTGTGCTGGCAGGCAGCTTACAACTCTGCCTTAACCTTCATTTCCTTCTTGCTTAGAGTCTCAAGATCACCTCAAGAGGCAATATTAGAGCATTCTCATTTAGCATGTAAATAGACTTGGACATGCACACAGCCTGGCACATGTGCAGTCGTGTAGATTCCCAGGAATATATGGGAGTTTTTCAGAGTCTCTTACAAATATTTCAATCCTCACTTTTTTTCCTTTTATTTTATGGTTTTATTCCATCTGTCTTAAAGATGGAGAAAAGGTGTTTCTGTGTAATTGAAGAATGACTAAGATTTCTTCATGTAGTAGAAAGTGCCTGTCTTAAAGTGGAAATGTAGCAGTATTAGTTAGTTGATCCACTCTGAGAATCTCTGAACTCTCTTCTGTTTGTTTTTTATACTTCTATCGTGTAGAACCCTGTGCTTGTCCCATTCCTCACTCTTTGTGTGGAATAGTCTATTGACATTCAGGTTTTCCCCACCAGAATTATGATGCTCATGGAGAAGAAGAATGAGTATTTCTTCTTTTTTACATCTTAAGATGTGTAATACATTCACTCCTCATTTATCAACATGATTAGGTTCCAAAGTCCAACTTGTTTGCAAAAATTGGTGTTTGTGAGTCTCAGGGCCATGCCATGTTTTCAGCACTAGTGTCCTTCCTGACTATTGAGCACCCTAAGTGTGTCTCTGCATAAGTGCAGCATGGCTTCCCCACCACTGCAGAGCCACGAGGGTTCGAAGGGTAGTGGTCATAGTTGCATGCCGCCTACTAAGCAGGAACCCACCATCACCTGGCTGTGCTCCAGGACTCCGTATGGATCCCTGCACCTTGCCTCTCCACTTTCCTGCTCCACCAGCCCCAGAGATGGGCCTTGGAGGCAGGCATCTCCCAGGCCTGTGGGCAAATGAGGCCTGTCCATCCGTGCCTAGTGGAGGCTGTTGAGGTGGCAGAAAGACGTCTTTGGAAGAAGAGACTTCCGAGACCCTATCTGACTCCTATGCTTCGAGGTCCCACTACCTCCACATGGCCTGGCCACCCCGCCTTTATGCACTGCCCCCTGGCCCCATGCTCACCATGGACCAGTCAGGCACTTCTGGCTTGCCCAGATAATAAGAACTGTAGGTGGCCTGTGGGCCTAGCTCCCTCTCACAAACCTTGCCTTCCACTTCCCACTCCTCCTCTCACCTCAGTTCCTTGTTATTGCACAAAATAGTGGGATAGTAAATTTTTTAACTCTTTTCATAAATGCAAAATGTCAGATAATAAGATAGTTGATAAGTGAGGAGTATGTGTATACACTCAAATATTTGTGGAATAAATGTATACGTGTAGACTCTGTAGCTTAAGGAAACTCCTTCATCTATATGATGTGTAACATTTATTGTTTTGCATTTATGCCCCTTATTTGGCACTTAGGATAGAAATTCTTTGCTGGATGAACCTTTCTTTGCAACTTCTCACTTATCAGACATGTACTTAAAGTGTGGGAATTGTTTATATTCTTGAAATATAGTGAATATCCTCCAATTCCTGATGCTAGCTTGACACAGCTGTTCCAGCTCAAGCCGTGTCTGTTCCTGAAAGCTTGACATCATGTGCTGGGAGGTTAAGATTTATCCAGTTGGGGCACATGGCAGAAGACAGACTGCTTCACATTTTTCAGTGAGACCTGACCAAGTGAATATGATGTAAAATTGATTTTTCTTTGGAAATAAAGCAATATATTATTGAAGAGTAAAATTGAATCCTATAACCTATAACTCTATTGATTATTCAAAGGCTATGAACCAGTTTGAAGATTATCTCAATCCTCTGATCTGTGTGCTCCTCTCTTAGGAAGCAACCTTCCTACCCATTTACTCATTTTCAGCCATAGGAGACCCAGGGACAGAAGACAGGACCCATTTCAGTTTGTCCTTGTTCCTGAGACTTTGGAAAATCTTTTCAGCTAAGGATGATCCTTCTGAATATCTTTACTCTGACTTGAAAACAGAGGGGAGAGGATACTTGGTATAGAGTGAATAATGTGCAGAGATATGAGTACTTGGAAGGTGCTAAAGGGGCAAGGAGGCTGCATCTTCTGACTTCCTCTAACCCCACTAGAGGAAGACAGAATCACTATCAGCAGTCTAAGGCCTATTCCTCCAAGGCCAGACATGCTGCCTTCCTCCAGCCCTTTCACCAACCCTGGCATCAACTGTTTCTTCTACAACACCTACCACCTCTCTGCTGGGTTTGATAATTCACTGCAGTGGCCACACAGAACTCAGATTATGGGGTTTATTAGGGAACAACAGGCTACAACTCAAGTTCAGAAATGCACTCAGTCTCTCACAGCCTGCCATCTCTCAGCTGACAGTCTCTTTTAGTCTCTCTCAGCAGTGTGTGTCTCTCATGTCTCTCTGGAGCATGTTTCTCTCAGCGGCATGTCTTTCTCAGCCAGCATTCAGAGAGACTTCTGCCTCTAGAAGGGCTCCTTTTGAACCTGGCAGAGTGGCCAAACTAACCAATCCCAACATCAGAATTCTATACACCTGAGAGAGAGCAAACTTCCCAGAAGATTACTTCGTGCTGGTTCAACAGAAATACCCCAGGTGGATAACTTTAGCACTCAGGAGCTATTCAGTCACTCATGGCATATTCCACTATGGATTTTATGAAGACTTATGACTAGAAAAGCCACACTATGTAATTTACTATACTTCAGAAGAGCTAGATCAAGTTGCAGCAAGCATAATTATTCATTCCAAATTAACACCTCCCATAGCACAGAATTCTCAAATGATGCAGATTGAATAATGTTTTCATTTGACCAGAGCACAACTTGAGTTTTATAATAAGTGTGCTGCCCCTTCCCCTATTGCCCTAGAACTTCCTTAAGGTTAAAACCATACCAAACTTGCAGCCATAGAGTCAATTCTGATTCATAGTGACCCTCATCGGGTTTCTGAGGCTCTATATCTTTAAGGAAGTAGATTGCCCCATCTTACTTCCACAGAACAGCTGGTGGTTTGAACCATTGACCTTCTGGTTAGCAGCCAAAATGCCTTATCCACTATGCCACCAGAGTTCCTTGTCCCTTAAGGTTAATAAAGATTTTTTTTTTCTCCCTCTCTCTTTTGCTTTGTTTTTAAATGTTCTATCTGTTCTTGGAAATACTTATTTAAAGGGGCATTTTCACACAGCCTTCATGTTTTTCTCCCAAATCCTATAACTGAAAGTAGCCAAAGGGAACTAAAAGATAAATTTGGATGCAAACTCTAGGTCTTTAAAAAATAAATCACAATTTTTTATCCCCCTGGCTAACTTGGATGTTTTCATTAAAAACTTCAAACTTGACCAACCTTTATTTATAAGGTTAATTTCAGCGGGTGTTTCATCAATTCCTCGGTCACCAGGAAAGTGTGATAACAAGAGCTTCTTTGATTGTCAGTAGTAGCTTATGCTACGGTTTATGATATACTGATTGATAAGTCTTTAGTGTGAAATGAACAATGTCATGTCTTTGGGTTTTCTGATGATAATTCCAGCCAAAGAAATGAGAAAGTTTGTGTACCAGGCGAGGGTTTTATTCCTTCTAGTCTACTTTCTTGTGTAGGTGGACTGTCAGATCTGCTGGAGGTTTACTAGGAGATGGTAATGACTCATGTCCCTGGGGTCTTCCAATCCTTTGTAGATGCATTGCACACTGGAAGTCAGTGAGGGTTAATATAACCTGAAAAGCAGATACCTCTGGGGGAGACAAATTGTGCTCTGTGAATCTCCAAGTAGGAAGATTCCAGAGTATGGCTGTAATATGCCAGTAAGTTAAATCTTTTGGTTTACCCATGAACTTCAAGTGTATAAAATTGTTTGCAAGTTGGAATACCAGTCATTTAAATGTAAATAAATGTAGGCTTGTGAGTCTAGTTCAAACTGGATAAAAACATGGACTTTAGGAATATCCTTTTAAAATAGTTTTTGTAAGCCTGGAAGGAAAAGATTTGATCAGTGTGATTGTTTCTTGTAATGATACTTTGAACAGCAATGTAGGATGGTGAACACAGATTTAGGGGTCAAATCTCAGTTTGTAGCCTGGCTACCCATTTACCAGCCCTATGATATTGGGCAATGTATTTATTTAATCATGCCTCAGTTTTCCTCAGTTAAAGAACAGGAACTATAATAACTGTAACAACACACTTAAAAGACTTCAGAACAGACCCTGGCACAAATAACACATTCATTAAAAAATATTATCTGCTCTTATTGTTAAAGAGCTCTGGTAGCACAGTACCTAACTATACTTCCCAATTATAAGGTTGGTGGTTCAAACCTATCAGCTGCTTCGCAGAAGGAAAATGGGTTAATCTACTTCCTTAAAGATTTACTGCTTCAGAAACCCAAAGAGGGTCACTCTTATTATTATTAATTAATTAGTATCATCATCATTGTCATCATTTACAGCTACATGTTTGGGCCATGGAAATAGTGTTTTCAGAGGATATGATGGTAATGTAGAAATTATGTGTAAGATTTCTGGAATACTTATTTAACTTTCCAAAAATTATTTCAAGTGTTATTTGCATAATGATAGAAAGAGTAATAATAAAAGTGCTAAGTGCCAAGCATTATATATGTATAATCTAATATTACACAGACTATAGAGCAAAAATTGCGTGTTATGCAGTCTTTATCTAGTCCAAGCTCCTTTAAGAATCTGTAAATGTCAAACATCATGGATGCTCTGAAGCCTACTATTAAATGTATTTCTTTCTGTACTTGCCCCTGGAGGTTCATTTATAAAATATGGACTGCTAGTGAATTTTGAATCTCAATGCCTAGCATAATTCTTGTATAAATCATATTTTTCATTTATTTATTTTCAAAATGAATGATAGTTTATTTCTGATTATAAAGGTAGCATATTTATATAGAGAAATGTAAAAAATATTACTGTCTTAGTAATTCCAGAGCTCCATGCACTCTACTCTGGACTTTTTTTCTTTATGATAGTATGTACCTGGTACCTGCAGAAAAAATGCAACAAATAGCATATATACTATATGGCTTCATACCACTTGTTTTCTAAATATTTTATAGTAAACAATATACCAAGAAGATAGTTCCATGTCAATGATTGTAAATGTACCATATTCTATTCCTTTTCAAAATTTATAGGTTTTCAGTTTTTATATTTGTAATGAATTGACTTTGATATTACAACTGCAACCTCTGTTTTTATATACAGGTAGATATACTTTTGTGTAGTAACTTGGTTTTGTTCTTTGAGACCTTTTGTTTTAAATGTCTCTTATATTGAACATAAAATTGGTTGTTATGTTTTTTTTAGTTAACCTCTTACAGATATTATAAATTACATGTTGGTCTTATTTCTGTCATCTTTTATTTGTCTGCAGATTTTAACATCTGGATATGTGTCATTCTCTTGAGTTTGGGCTACTTTTTTTCTTTTTTTTATGTGTCTAGAAATTGTTGATTATATACTGGACATTGTCAGTGATACATTGTTTAGGCATTTCTGTAATCTTCTGAAGAGTGATGAGTTTCTTTTTTAAAGCAATTAAATACTGGCTGATCATCTTGATCTCATGGAGCTTGGTTTGACACTTCGCTGGAGTGGATCTCTTTCATATTTTTTTCTTAATCCTAGGGTGAATGCTTTAATTCTAGGACGTTGCCTTTATTCCTAAATTGTAGCCCCTCTGTGATTTCAAAGGAAAGCTCAAGGTGTTTACTAAGCCCTTTTTACTTGGCAGGACACAACCTCCAGTGTTCTCCCCTTGCAGAGGGCAGCAGCTGAAATTTCTGCTAAGCTTTTTAAACCTTCCACGTATTGCCTTTAACGAGGGTACCATGGAAACTTCCCCCCATGTAAGGTCTCTGGTCAGCTAAGTCCCTTTTGTGACTCCTTTCTAGCATTTACCCTCTCAATTTCTAGCTGTCCTAGCAGCCCTGAACTTCTCTGGAAATTCAAGTAGAAGTAATTTGGAGATTGAGTCATCCTGCACCACACAGGTTGGTGATTTTTTGATTTGAAAACCTTTATAAATATGGATGCTTCTTGGTGAGTATGATTCCCTTGGGAGCTCTGGTGGCATAGTGAGTTAAGCATTTGACTACTAATTAGAGGGCTGGTGGTCCAAACGCCCCAGCCACTCCTCGGAAGGAAGGTTGGGCAATCTACTTCCACAGTGATACCATCTCGGAAACCCACGGAGGGGTCGCTGTGAGTTGGATCCAACTCAGCGGCAGTGAGTTTCTTCACGAAAGGGTCAAATTCCCTCAATGTCTTCTATTAGCTTCTGTCCAGTACCTTCAAGTAGTTGCTTTTTATATTTGTTTTCCAGAGCTTATAATTAATTGTTATCTGCAGGAAAGTTATTGTTGTTGTTGTTGTTATGTGCCGTCGAGTCGGCCCCGACTCATAGCGACCCCTCCTTGGGTTTCCGAGGCAGTATCACTATGGAAGTAGGAGTGGCTGGTGGGTTTGAACCGCCAGCCGTCTGGTTAGCAGGCAAGTGTCTTAGCCACTATGCTACCAGAGCAGGAAAGTTAGTAAGATACAATATACTCCTCCATTAATGGCACTTAACTTGGAATAATTAAATTTTAATAATGGCGTGATTTTCCAAGGAGTAAGTATTTCCAAATTTATTGAACCATTTATTCATTTGGCTTTCTTGTGTTTTTTGCCAGTGGAGACAGGGCTATGGTTAAGCAGCCTGCTCTAGAATCAGACATCCTTGGTTCATATCACTGATCTCTTACATCCTAGATTTGTAAACAAATTATTTAGCCTCTATTTATTCATATTCAAAATGAGTATAATAATTGTTTTTATCTCCTACTGTTATGCAATAATTAAATGGGTCAATGTTTTTAAAATATTTAAATCATTCTGTTTACATTCAAAAACCCAAACTCACTGCCATCTAGTCAATTCCATCGCATAGTGACCCCCTTTGAGTTTCTGAGGCAGTAAATCTTTATGGAAGTAGATTGCCCAGTCTTCCTTCCGCGAAGTGCCTGGTGGGTTTAAACCGCCAGTCTTCTGGTTAGCAGTCAAATGCCTTAGGCACTGCACCACCAGAGCTCCTTTCTGTACACACAGCACTCAATAAGTGTTAGCTAATTTTGTTACTCTTATTTATACCAGAAATTTCTTAAATTTTACTCTAATATATCTTGATTTAAATTATTTTTTTATTCATTATTTTGGATACTCAATATATCCTTTTAACCTGGAAATGAGTATCTTACAACTTCAGAATTTTTTTGCATAAGTTTTTGATATTTATTCCTGTTTTTTCTCTGATCTCTTTTCAGCTCCTCTAATTTTCTTTCTTTTCTCTTTACTTTTATATCTCTTTGTTCTGTTTTCTAGGAGATTGCCTCAGTTTTATTGTGTAAGCTTTCTATTGAACTCTTTATTTTTGCTATGAAGTTTCCAACTTTTGTAATTTTATCCTTGCTTACCAAAAGTTTGTATTTCAGTTAATAGCCTATTTTTTTCCCTCATGGATGAAATCAATATCTTTTCTGGTCTTGGGTATTATTATAGTGTTTGTTTTTTAGCTCTGAGCATTATATCTGTTTTTTCTGAGTTATTATTTTTTTTAGTTTTGTTCTTTGTCATTTGTGTTGGTGGCTTTCTCAAATATGTGATCATCCTGAGCTGTTTACTAATATTTAAGAGTAAGCATTTGGAAGAGATGAGATGTGTGGGGAGATTTTGCTTACTAGCAGGCTTAACCCTGATTCCCTGCTGACCCCAACTTGGGGGGAATCTCTAAAGATAGTACGTCTAGGAATCTCCATTTGAACACACCTGTTTCTCTGCACAGGAATCTTCTAATTTCCTGCTTAGGAATAAGGCCAGGTGCCACTATTCTGGGAACCAAGTATCAGAGGTCAGTGTTCTTTTTGTAGATTATTAATGAATCCTGCTGTTTTTAGAGTGGCTTTACATCATTACCTCAGCTGTGTGTCAAGTCTGAATCCAATGCTTTTCTAACTCAGTCTGTCCTTAGAGGAAGCTGCCCCTCTTCTGCATTGAGCCACTCATCCCCATCCACTCATTTTCAGAGTTATCTGATTTATTTTGTTAGTTTTGATTTTACCTTTTCAGGTCTGTGGAACAAACCAGCATTCTTCATGTTGCCTTTTCCCTCGTAAGTCTGGATTTTAGTTTTCTTCACTTTGCCAAGTCAATTATCACTTATTCATTCACTTTCCATCTGCCAAAATTTTGTTGACATCTCTCATATGCTTCTCATCTCCTCCCTCGTGTCTTTGTCCTTGTGTTTTCTTTATATTTTTAAAAGTCATTTTTCATCATTTTAGTATACTGTTGGGAGACAGCATAGAAAATTAATGTTTTCAATCCAATATGTGTAACTAGACACATTCTTATTAAATTTAATCCTTGGTATTTTACAATACATTGTCTGATTTATAAAAATTAAACATGGTATCTGAGCATTCTCATTTTTTTTTTTTGTTAGCTCTTTTCCAGTGAGCATTACATCACGAGTGATGCAGTAAAGTTATCCTTCATATTTTGAAGGCCCATGAGTTTATTAAAGGAGCTCTGGTAGCCCAGTGCCTAAGGCATCTGACTGCTAACCAGAAGGTTGGTGGTTCAAACCCACCAGCCACTCCATGGAAACAAGACCGAGCAATCTACTCCTGTAAAGATTTACCACCTTGGAAACCAAGTAGTGGTCACTATGAATTGGAATCTACTGATGGCAGTGGGTTTGGTTTTGGTTTATGAATTTACTATGCCCAGTGCTCTGGTAGCATAGTGCCTAAGGCACTTGACTGCTAACCACAAGTCTGGCGGTTCAAACCCACCAGCCACTCTTCGGACGGAAGATGGGGGCAATCTACTTCCGTAGTGATAGTGCGTCGGAAACCCAAGGAGGGGTCTCTATGAGTTGGGTCCGACTCGACAGCACATTACAACAACAACATGCCCAGTGAGAAACACTTCCATTTCATAAAGATAGAAATGATTGACATTTTGTATGTTAATTTTTCTCCCTGAGGCCCCAGTTTTAGTTTAGATGCTCAGAGCAGATATGATGCTCTTCAGA
>NW_006921729.1:5660635-5661271 GCF_000298275.1 Orycteropus afer afer
CTACTTCCGTAGTGATACTGCCCCGGAAACCCAAGGAGGGGTCGCTATGAGTCGGGTCCGACTTGACGGCACATAACAACAACAATAACAACAACAACCTCTGTGGGAGCAGATTGCCAGGTCTTTTCTCCAGTGGAATTTGAACTGCCAGCTTTTCAGTTAGCAGCCTAACACTTGACCATTGCGGCACTAGAGCCTCTTGGGACCACAGAGGTAGAATTAGAGGCCAGAGACTGATAAGAGGGGGAACTCTATTGAAACCAACTCACTTCACTTGAGATCCCCAAATGTTCCATCTTAGAAGTAAGGATGAATCAGAAAGAGAAGATCTGTGCTGGATCTACAGCTCAGCTTCAAATTACTTCAATCCCTTAAATTGATAATTCAATCCCAGCTTGCTGGCACTGCAGGCACCTGACAGAAATAAACATGAATCGTCTCTGTTGTTTGTTAGCTACCATTGAGTTGGCTCTTGATTCATGGCAACTCTATGCACAATGGTGTACGGCTGCTCAGTCCTGTGCCATCCAATGATTGTCGATTGGACTATTGTGACACATAATGGTTTTCATTGGCTGATCTTTCAGAAGTAGATCAACAGGTATTTCTTTCCAGGTGCCTCCAGGTAGACTAGAG
>NW_006921729.1:5661909-5663790 GCF_000298275.1 Orycteropus afer afer
ATGCTTTATTGTATTTTTGATGGCAGTGTACACAGCAGAACAGGTTCCTGTTCCACAATTTCTACACATACTATTCAGTGATATTGATTACATTCTCACATTGTGTCAACATTCTCATTACTTGTGTTCTGGCTGTTCTGGTCCCATTGACCTAGTCTTCAAGCCTCACCCAACTCCCAACCTTCTCATCTATGATTTAGAGTATTTGTTGACCATTTGGTCTCATATAGATTTTTTTTTTAAGAGTACAGTACTCAAGGGGGTGATATTAATTACTTTATGAACTAACTTGTTATGTAGCTAAAAGGTGACTTGAGGTGGCAGTTTTGGTTCAAGGCTTAAAAAATATTTCAGGGCAATAGTCTCAGGGATTCTTCCAGTGTCAGTGGGTCCAATATGTCTGAATTTTTGAGAATATGGAGTTCTAGTCCACATTATTCATTCTTTCTTTTAGGATCCATCTATTGTTGTCCTAATCAGAATTTATACTAGTGGTAGCAGGGCATCATCTAGTTCTTCTGGTCTCAGGGTAGAGGAGGCTATGGTTCACATAGGCAGTCAGTCCTGTATAACGGGTCCTTCTCTGAGCCTTGGGTTTCCTTCTTTTTCTTTTACTCCAGGTGAGTAGAGACCAATAGTTTATCTTATATGGCTACTTGAAACCTTTTGAAACCCTAGATGCTACTCACCAGATTAGCATGTAAAACATAACTTTATGAACTATATTATGCCAACTGACTGAATTGTCCCATGAAACTATGACCCTAAGTCTTCAAACCAAGAAAACAAATCCCATGAGGCAATTGATTATGTCTAAGAACTATCAGTTTCTCTGACAGGTTTCTGCCTTACACAGCTTTAGGCTTTTGCAGGGTTTACTCTATATGGGTGTGTGCATACACATATACAAATACATGTACTTTGTTGGTTGGTTGTTGGCAAATTATATATAATATAGCATTTACTAAAATGTCCTTGAGTGCTTTTATATTTCTTTTGTTGAACTCTATATCCCTTGCATTTCTCCCTCTCTTCCTATTTTTCTGTTGTTTTTACTTGCTCGCTCTTATTTTTTTTTAATCATTTCTTGAAGTTGTTATTATATTGGTGGAGATTATCTTTTATTCGTCTTTGATATGAAATACAATTTATCCCCTTATTTGTCTTTTGACTTTCCTTATAGTGGTTATACTAAAGTTATGCAGACATTTAAAATTTGGTAGCATAGTGCCTAAGGCACTTGACTGCTAACTAGAAGGCTGTCAGTTCCAATCCACCAGCCACTTCTCAGAAGGAAGATGGGGCAATCTACTTCCGTAGTGATACTGTCTTGGAAACCCAAGGAGGGGTCACTATGAGTCGCGTCCTACTCGACAGCACACAACAACAACAGTGCTTTAAATAGTTTAATTTTTTATCATGTTTACAAATGCTTTTTCCATTCTGTGATTATGAAGTAATCATCTTATTTTTCATTCTGTAACTTTTATAGTTTCAACTTTTTATCTTTAAGTTATTGATACATTTTGGAGTTATCTTGGTATGAGGTATGCACGTTACTCATTGGCTTTTTCATAACTTAAAAAATTCAAAAATCAGTTTTCTTTGGGACACAGTATAGCCTCAAATCTTTAATGAATTGTTTATTCATTTCTTCTAATATTTCCATTTCTTTCTTTTGGAGTCTATTTTCCCTCTGTATCTATAATCTTCTTCTCAATGTTTTTAACTCTTTTTTTTTTCCATTTCATTTTGTCCCTTTCCTCATGTCCCATGCCACTACTTTGTTACAGTAGTTTCTTGGCTTCCCTTTATGCCTCTGTGACATAATTTCTACAGTGGTTATTATTTGCCCCAGTCCTTTCCTGAACTCTACCAACT
>NW_006921729.1:5664425-5665616 GCF_000298275.1 Orycteropus afer afer
TTCACTCCTGCCCCCCGAGCTGTCTTTTGTGCATACACAGCCGTCCTATTCTCCCATGACTGATCTCTCCAAGGACTGTATCTACCTAATGTAAATGTTCAGCTCATATGCCTGTCTTTTGTTTGGCTGGCAGCCACAGGAGTGGATTCAATTCCTGACCTGAAGGGCGGGTAGGGGCCATAGTCTCAGTGGGTCCATCAGGCTCTATCAGACCAGCAAACCTGCTCCCTTTTTTTTCCCCAAGTTATTTTGAGTTTTGTTCCACATTGTTCTCCCATTCTATCCAAGATCTCCTACATAGATCCCCATCTGAGTGGTTGACAGTAGTAGCCAGGCACCATCTAGTTCTTCTGATCTCATAGTCATATAGGCTGAGGATTGCATGGTGTACCAGTCCCTTGGACTAATTGTTTCCATGTGTCTTTGATTTTCTTCATTCTTCTGTGCTCTGGATGAGGAGAGACCCATCATTGCATCTAGATGGCCCTTTGTAAGCTTTTTAAATCCCAGTTGCTACTCGCCAAAGTAGGATGTGAAACAATGTTATGTGTAATATATTATGCCAATTGAGCTTGATGTCCCCTGCGACTATGGTCCCAAGCCCACAGGTCCAACTACTCACTCCCTCTGGGTAGCTAGTTGTGGTGATTGGCCTTTATTTCACCAAAGCTAGTGAAAACAAAAGAGTTTTCTGTTTTGCTTTCTTTTTTTGGCTAGTGAAACACTTGTCTTTTCCCCTGCTGCAGAAGAGGCAGACTGCTTCTGTAAACTTATCATCTGTGTATGTGATTCATTGTAAATTATTGTTCATTTTCGGAAAAGGAACCCTTAAGTCTACACAAGCTGGTTGAGATTGTTGGTCTACCCTTATACCCATTGTTTCCTACTAAGGCTAGTTAGTGCCCTAGGCTCTAGCCTTTGAGAAAAATGATTTTACTGGTGCTTGCCAAGGCCTGCTGCTGCAGGAAGCTTCTTCTGCAACCTTGTATCTCCTCTTCCTCCCACTCCATTTCCTCTATTTAAAATACCCTTCCACTTAAATTTGGACTCTGTGGTTTTAATTGCCTCCTGATTTAGCCAGAAATGGAATTTGCCTTTTGTTTTGGTCATTTTTCTTATTGCTATTTGGATGATTTCCAAGATGAGAAGGGAGAAATATTAACAATATTCTACCAAGCTCAAGCTAGCACT
>NW_006921729.1:5665716-5679027 GCF_000298275.1 Orycteropus afer afer
TTTGTTTTGGTCATTTTTCTTATTGCTATTTGGATGATTTCCAAGATGAGAAGGGAGAAATATTAACAATATTCTACCAAGCTCAAGAAAGTAGTCGTCCTAGTTTTTTTTTTTTTTTTTTTTTTTTGTTTCCAGTCACGAAAAGCTGAATATAGACATTTATTTTAGCAAATCAAAGAATACAAAGTAGTATGAGCAACAGTTTCCTGATCTTCTCTTGACCAACTATGAACTCTCTTCTTTGAAATATCTAGTATTAACATTTGGTATGTTTCCATTAACATATCTATTTTTATAAAAACATATGCTAGGTCATGTATCTGTCAAGTATAGGTTTTATTGTGGAAACCCTCATGTATAAGTTCTATTGTTTAAAAAGTTTTCAGTATTCAGATCACTCAGCTGTTATTTCTGTTTTTTTTCTTTTAACTATGTATCATGAGGGAGCTCTGGTAGCATAATGGCTAAGACACTTGCCTGCTAACCAGAGGGCTGGCGGTTCAAACCCACCAGCCACTCCTCGGAAGGAAGGTTGGGCAATCCTACTTCCATAGTGATACTGCCTCGGAAACCCAAAGAGGGGTCGCTATGAGTCAGGTTTACTGGACGGCACATAACAACAACAACAACAATGTATCATGAGCATCCCTCTATAATTTATAAAAATAGATTTAATTCATTCTTTATTATAGACTTTCAGATTATATTGTACTGAACATTGATTACATATACCTTTACACTAAAGTGCTTTGATTTTTCAAAGATCACCGTCCAAAATTGGTGTTGCTGGATCAAAGTTTATTTCATAAAAAAAAAAAAAAAAAAAAATGCATTGTGTTTTTTAAATAGTTGTATCAGTTCATCTTCCCATTAGCAATGGATGAAAGAGCTGATTTTCCTACATCCTTGCTACCACCAGAATTACAAGTCTTACTGTATTTTGCTAGGAGCTCTGGTTGTATAGTGCCTCAGTCATTTGACTGCTTATCATAAGGCTGGCAGTTCAAACCCAACAGCCACTCCTCGGAAGGAAGGTCGGGCAATCTACCTCCATAGTAATACCACCTTGGAAACCCAAGGAAGAGTCACTATGAGTTGGGGCCGACTCAACGGCATACCACCACCACCACCACCACCACCACCACCACCACCACCACAACGGTATTTTGCTAACGTACAGGAGAAATAACTATTTCTCTTTGTTTTAAATGGTTAAGCCTGACCATGACAAAGTTAGACATCTTTTTATAAACTTTTTCAATTTTTAATTGTCATTGCTTAATCATTTTATAGAGCTTCTTTAGAATACTGAGCCTATGAGTCATTTTTCTTAAAAGTTACACATACCTTTTCTTCTTTTTCCTTTTGATTTTATTTATAATGACTGATTTTGTTTATGATGTCTTTATATCATTTCTATATAGACAAGTATATCTCTCTTTGCATTTATGGATTTCCTGTCATTCTGTAGAAGTTTCCCTAAAGCTGTATACATATTAATAAAAAATTATTCTAATATTTTTATTATTTTAAAAATTTAAATCTTTAGCCCACTTGACATAGAGCTTATTACTCTGGCTATGTGAATGGTGCTTGCAGGATGAGAATATAAGGGAAGTGAGTACATTCTTGCCCAGGCCAGGTGAAACCTGGTGAAAGCCTCATGTCTAGCAGAGGTGTGGGTTGGAGATGAATGAAGATGGTAGACTGATGCAATTGGAGGTGAGATTTCTTAGTAACTGAGGGCCAGTTGCCTGTGGGAGATGACGGAGAGAAGGGAGACTAAGGTTATCTCGGGGATTAGATAGCCAGAGTTGCTAGTCCCTAAAACAAGGGCCCCAAGGAGAAAGCACGTGTCAGTTTAGTTGTAGACTGAGTATGGCACTGAAAAGAGCATCTTACCTAAGTGTGTTGCTGGAAATTTAGCTTTTATATAATCAGTTTTAGCCTGACACTTACTGATGAGCTGAATGCTTCCAAAGGTGCATGAATTCTTCTTTCCTATAAAGTTAGAAAAGTAAATTGCAACATGATCTGAAAATTGAATAATCTAATGTGAAGAATGACAGTTTAAATAGCTTCAAGCATGACTTTTTACATTGTAAAATTAATGTAATCGTGTTATAGAGAACTTGGAAAATATAAGAAAAATGACTCATGAGAAAATCACTCTAAGGCAACCACACCTTTGCCGTATCCCCAACTCCACTTAGCTTGTTAGGATGGATGACATGGATACTTTTTTCTCTAGCACTTGCAATAAAATCATGTAATGTCTTGTACAGGTAAATAAATGTGGTGAGCATACTGCTGCTGCTTGTGTTTTATTACAAATTGGACCTTTCTCTTCTGTGATTTGAGAGATTCCTGGATATCTGTGTGGGGAGTTTGTTTTGTCTTCTATCTCAGCTGTTGTAATTAAACTTGACCACACACATGGAATTCAAGCACAGTTTAGTCTAGAGTGAGTTGTATGGCTTCATAAATTAAAACACACCAAACAAAAATTCTTTTACACCTGGATTTCTGTTCTCCAGACTTTTGTGAGTTGTACTATTTACAGATGGTGTCAGGCTGACCTCTGTTGTGTTTTTTGGCCTATTCATATTGGAAGGACTTACCCTTCTTTACAGTCATTATACTAAATTCTCAAATTATCCTTTGCTCATCCCCAGCCTTGTGAAAAATTTCTGGGTCTTGAAGTATAAATATTCTGTGGTTCTGGGGAACATAGTAGGAAGCTGAGTTTTTTATATTAGTTTGTTCACTGGTTGATACTAATAAAGATATGGTATCCATTAGGCAGTATTACAAGCCTTTGAACATATAATGGGAATTTGTAGCAGTTTATATTGCAACTCTTCTTGTTTTATGGCATCTGCAATGATAAATTGATGTGAAATCAAATATAATTCAGTAGTGACCTGTTTGTAGGCTATTTCCTGTAATGTGATGATATTAGGTTTCTTTTTCCATGACTCAGTTATTATAGTTCTCTTTTGAAATGCCAAGACCATTTATTATAATCTTGAGTTCTTGTAACGGTTATTGCTATCTCTTTTTTTAGTATTCAAAGTAACATTGATTTTTATTTTATTTAGAAGTAAATAATGCATTCAATTGTAGGAAAATCATAAAACATAAATAAGCAAAATAATAATAATTTAAAATTACATGGAACCCTACCACCTAGAGATAACCATTGTGAGCATTTGGCATTTGATTTATTTTCTTCAGTGTGAATACACACACATTTTTAGAAAAACAAAAATTGAGACAATTTTGTATGTTTTTTAATCTCTAGTTTTCACTCATAAATGTTATGAATTTTATCTGTCAATAATAAATCATGTTTGTAGCACTGTAGTATCCCATTTTAAAAATACCATAGCATATTTAATCAATGCTCTATCATTAGATATTTTAGTTGCTTAAACATTTGCTATTTTAAACAATGTTCAAGTGAATGGTGAATGTCCTTATACATTAAAAAAAAAAAAAAAAAAAAGAAAGAAACCTCACTGTGATCGAGTTGATCCCAACTCACATTGACCCATTTTGGGTTTCTGAGGCAGTAAATCTATATGAAAGTAGATTTCCCAGTCTTCTTTCCATGGAGTCATTGGTGGGTTTGAACCACAAGCCTTCTAGTTAGCAGTCAGATGCCTCAGGCACTAGGCACCATTTTTAATTTTTAAATATTCAAATAATGTTTATTGTAGAAGAAAGGAAAAATGTATGCAAATGCAAATTTAAATCACATTGTGTAAAATTTTATCATTTGAAGATAAACTGTATATACATTTTTGTGGTTATCTTTTAGTACATTTCTATCCTATCTATTTACATGTTGTTATTCTTAGGTGTTGTCGACTCAGCTCTGACTCATAGTGACCCTATGGACAACAGAACGAAACACTGCCCAGTCCTGCACCATACTCACATTACTTCTATACCTGAGCCCACTGTTGTTGCAGCCACTGTGTCAATCCATCTCATCAATAGCCTTTCCTTTTTTCACTGACCCTGCACTTTACCAAGGATCATATCCTTCACCAGGGAATGAGGATTTCTGATAACATGACCAAAGTGGTGAGACAACATCTGTTCATTCTCACCTCCAAGGAGCATTCTGGCTACACTTCTTCCAGGATAGATTTGTTCCTTTTTCTGGCAGTCCCTGAAGTATACTTTCAGTATTCTTCACCAATACCACAACTCAAAAACATCAACTATTCTTCAGTCTTTCTTATTCATTGTCCAGCTTTCACATGCACGTGAGGCGATTGAGAACACTATGGCTTGATTTAGGCACACCTTACTCTTCAAAGAGACATCTATGCTCTTTAGCACTTTAAAGAAGTCTTTTGCAGCAGATTTTCCCAGTGCAGTATATCATCTGATTTCTTGACTGCTGCTTGCATTGGTGTTGATTGTGGATCCAAGTAATATGAAATCTTTGATAACTTTAATCTTTTCCCCATTTATTGTGATGCTTATTGGTCCAGTTGTGAGGATTTTTGTTAGCTCTATATTGAGGTGTAATCCATACTACAGACTGTAGTTTTTAATCATCATCAATAAGTGCTTCAAGTTACCTTCACTTTCAGCAAGCAAAGTTGTGCCATCTGCATATCATAGATTGTTAATGAGTCTTCATTCAGTCCTGATGCCATATTCCTCTTCATATCGTCCAACTTCTCGGATTATTTGCTCACCATACAAATTAAATAAGTGTGGTGGAAGGATACAATCCTGACACACTCCCTGATTTTAAACCACACAGTATCCCCTTGTTCTGTTCTAATAACAGGATCCTGGTCTATGTACAGTTTCCTCATGAGCACAATTAAGTGTTCTAGAATCCCCATTCTTCTCAATGTTATCCATTATTTGATATGATCCACACAGTCAAATGCCTTTGCATAGTCAGTAAAACACAGGTAAACATCTTTCTGGTATTTGCTTTCAGCCAAGATCATGTGACATCAACAATGATATCCCTCATTCCAAGTCCTCTTTTGAATCCGGGTTGAATTTCTGGAAGTTCCCTGTCAATATATTGCTGCAACCATTTTTGAATTATCTTCAATTGTGTGTGATATTAATGATATTGTGTGATAATTTCTACATTCTGTGGGATCGCCTTTCTTTGGAGTGGGTACAAATATGGATCTCTTCCCGTCAGTTGGTCAGGTAGCTGTCTTCCAAAATTCTTGGAAAAGACAAGTAAGGGCTTCCAGTGTGGCATCCGTTTGTTGAAACATCTCAATTGGGTATTTCATCAATTCCTGCAGCCTTGTTTTTCGCCAGCTCCTTCAATGCAGCTTCAACTTCTTCCTTCAGTGGTACGTTGGTTCTTATCATATGCCAACTCCTGAAATGGATAAACATTGACTAGTTCTTTTTGTATAGTGACTCTGTATGCCCTTCCATCTTTTGATATTTCCTGCATCATTGATATTTTGTCCCTAGAATCTTTTAGTATTGCAACTCGAAGCTTGAAGTTTTTCTTCAATTGTTTCAGCTTGAGAAATGGCAAACACGTTCTTCCCTTTTGGTTTTCTAACTTCAGGTCTTTGCACATTTCATTATAATGATTGAGTTTGTCTTTTCTGAGGTGTTCTTTGAAATCTTCTGTTCAGCTCTTTTATCTTGTCATCTCTTCCATTTGCTTTAGCTATTCTCCATCCACAAGCAAGTTTCAGAGTCTCTTCTGACATCCATTTTGGTCTTTTCTTCCTTTCCCATCTTTTTAATGACCTTTTGCTTTCTTCATGAATGATGTTCTTGATGTCATCCCACAATTCCTCAGGTTTTCAGTCATTAGTGTTCAATGCATCAAATCTATCCTTTTGATGGTTTCTGATTCCAGGTGGGATATAATATGGGTCATATTTTAGCTTTCATGGACTTGTTTTAATTGTCTTCAACTTCACCTTGAGCTTGCATATGAGCAGTTGATGATCTGTTCCATAGTCAGCTCCTGGTCTTGTTTTGGCTGAAGATATTGAGCTTCTCCATCTCCTCTTTCCACAGATGTGATTGATCTGATTCCTGTGTATCCCATCTGGCGAGGTCCATGTGTATAACCCTCGTTTATGTTGTCAAAAAAAGGTATCTCTAATGAATAAGTCATTAGTCTTGCAGAATTCTATCATGTGATCTCCAGCATCATGTCTATCACCAAGGCCATATTTTCCAACTACTGATGATTCTTCTTTGTTTCCAACTTTTGTATTCCACTCACCAATAATAGCCCACACATCTTGATCACATGTTTGGTCAATTTCAGACTGCAGAAGTTGGTAAAAATCTTCAATTTCCTCAACTTTGCCTTTGGTGATTTGTGCATAAATCTGAATTTATCTGAATTTACTGGTCTTCCTTATAGGTATATACATATTATCCTATCACTGATACTATTGACTTCAGGATAGATCTTGAAACATTCTTTGTGACAATGAATGTCACACTATTCTTCTTCAATTTGTCATTCCCAGCATAGTAGACCATATGGTTGTCTGATTCAAAATGGCCAAAACTGGTCCATTTCAGCTTACTAATGACCAGGATATCAATCTTTATGTGTTCAATTTCATTTTTGACAACTTCCAGTTTTCCTAAATTCATACTTTTTACATTCCATGTTTTGATTAGTAATGTGTATTTGCAGCTGTTTCTTCCCATTTTGAGTCATTGGAGGTCCTGAAAGCTTTACTCTATCCACATCATTAAGGTCAACTCTACTTTGAGGAGGCAGCGCTTCCCAGTCATGTTTTGAGTGCTTTCTGACCTGAGGGTCTCATCTTCTGACACTATATCGGACAGTGTTTCAGGACTATTTATAAAGTTTTCCAGTAATATACAAGACAGTGTTTCACTACTTTTTATAAGGTTTTCACTGGCCATTTCTTTGAGAACTAGGTGGCCCCTTCCTTCTTCTAAGTCTGTCTTAGACTGGAAGTTCCACTAAAATCTGTCCACCATGGGTGACCATGCTGGTATTTGAAGTACCAGTGCAATAACCTCCAGCCTCATAGCAACACACAAGCCACCACAGTGTGACAAATTGACAGATGAGTGGTGGATCTATTTATAAGGACCATACAATTCATATTTTTCTACTTTTTATTGACTGGTGTCATACATGCAGAAAAGTACACAAATCATAAATGTACAGCTCAATGAATTTTCATAAATTGAGCACATCTGCATAACTATTACTCAGATCAAAAAACAGAATATTACCTAGTATCAGAGAATTACCGACTACTACCAACCCAGTCCCTTCTACCCACTCTCCTCCTTTCCACAAGTAGCCACTATCCTGCTTCTACTACTACAGATTAGTTTTGCCAGATTTTGAACTTTATGCAATTGAAATCACACAGTATGTTCATGTATCTGACTTAATTTGCTCAACATGGTATTTGTGAACTTTCCCTATCCTGTTACATGTAATTGTAATTTTTCTGTGTTTATTGCTGTGTAGTACTGCAGTGGCTGAATACACCCCAGTTTACCTATTTTTCTGTTGATGGACATTGGCAGTTTCCAGTTTGGATCTATTGTTAATGCTGTTGCTCTACACATCTTTGTATCTACACATGCTTTTCATCAGGGTTTCAAACCAATTCATTCTAGTTCAGACTCCCGATGAGAAATTTCTAACGAGTTCCCGGTTGAGCATATGCATTTCTAATAAGTTCCTGGCTACACTAATGTTGCTGGTTAGGAACCAATTCTGAGAACTGCTAGTAGAGCCAAGCCCACTACCATTGAGTTAACTCCAACTCATATGGACCCCTTTTGGGTTTCCAAGGCTGTAAATCTTGATAGAAGTACGTTAGTTCATCCTTCCTTCCACAGAGCAGTTGAGTTTGAATTGCCAACCTTTTGGTTAGCAGCCAATGCCTTATCCACTGCACCACAGAGCTCTGTACTAGTAGAATAGGGGTTCTCAAAATTTATTATACATAAGAATCACTTGGGGATCTTGTTAAAATGTAGATTCTAATTCTATATATCTGAGGTGGAAATGCAAATTTTCAGGACGGATTCGAACCAGAATGAACCAGTTCAAAGCCTTGCTTTTTGTGAACTATATAATGTATTTTTCATCTGATTATGCCTTAGTACGTAATAAATGTCTTTTTATACATTTTTAGATATTCATAATATTTCATAAAGGAGCTCTGGTGATGTAGTGGGTAAGGTATTTGGCTGCTAATCAAAAGATCAGCAGTTCAAACTCACCAGCCGCTCTGGTGAGTTTGATGAGGCAATTTATTTCCATAAAGATATACTGCCTCAGAAACCCAGTAGAGGTTGCTGTGAGTCCATATCAACTCAATGGCAGTGAGTCTGTTTTGAATATTATGTGGTTGAACATAATGTAACCAATCCCACTTTTTAACTTTTAGATTATTTCCAATATTTTTCTGTAATAAACATGAAGATGAACATCCTTGTGTGTGTGTGTGTGTATTTAACTTTTATTGTGATGAAAACATCACCAAGACATTCACCAACATAAAAACTTCCACATTTAAAGGTCAGGAACATTGATGATATTTTTCATGTTGTACCACTATTATTGCTATCTTTTTCCAAAATATTCCACAACCATTAGCATAAACTCAGTGCTCTACAAACAACAGCTTTCCCTTTTCCCCTTCCTCCTACCCCTGGTAACTAACAAAGAAAAAAAAAATTTAACCTATCTAGCAATTTTCCCTCCTCTGCCTCCCCCTCCCATCCGTGGATAACCAACAAAAAATTTTCTTCCATATATAAACCTTTCCTTGAATTTTTACAATAATGGACTCATGAATATTTCTCCTTCTATGATTGACTTATGTCACTCAGTATAATGCTTTCCAAGTTCGTCCACATTATGCAGTGTTTGTGAATTCTGTATTTTCTTTAGTGTTACATAGTATTCCACTTTGTGTATGAGCCACAGGTTGGTCATCCATTCCTCTATTGATGAGCACTTAGGTTGTTTCCATCTCTTTGCTATTGTAAATAATGCTGTGATGAACATGGGTGTTCATATATCTATTTGTGTCCTGGCTATCACTTCTTTCAGATATATACCCAGTAATGGAATGGCTAGATCAAATGGTATTTCTATTTCCTACTTTTCAAGGAATTGCCATACTGATTTCCACAGTGGTTGTTTCATTTTACAGTCCCACCAGCAGTGTATGAGAGTCCCAATCTCTCCAGATCCTTGCCACCCTTTGTTATTTTCTGTCTTGTTGAACTTTGCTATTAGTGCTTCTGTGAGATGATATCTCATTATTGTTTTAATTTGAATGTCTGTAATAGCTAATTATCACAAACGTTTCTTTCCGTGTTTATTGGTGGCTTGAGTATCTTCTTTGGTGAAGTGTCTGTTCATGTCTTCTGACATGAATTTTTAAATTGGATTATTTGTCTTTTTGATGATGAGGTGTTAAAGTTTTCTATAAATTTTAGAGATAAGTCCTTTGTCAGATATGTCATTGCCGAATGATTTTTCCCAATCTGTAAGTTCTCTTTTTACCCTTTTGAATAAGTCTTTTGATGTACATAAGAGTTTAATTTTGAGATGGTTTCATTCATCTAGTTTATCTTCTGCTGTTTGTGCATTTGAGGTTATGCTTGATAATCTTTTTATGCCATAAGTTAGGGGCCCTAGGTTTGCCCCTATTTTTTCTTTGATGAACTGGATAGTTTTAGGTTTTACATTTAAGCCTTTGATCCATCTGGAGTTAGTTTTGTATATAGTGTGAGGAATGGATCTTGTTTCATTTTTCTGCAAATGGATATCTCATTTTGCCACCACCATTTTTTAGACTATCTCTTCCCCATTTAATGGATTTTGGCCCTTTGTCAAAGATCAGCTGACCATAGGTGGATGGATCTATTTCTGGGTTCTCAATTCTGTTCCACTGATCTATGTCTGTCATTGTGCCAATATCATGCTGTTTTGACTACTGTGGCTGTATAGTAGGTTTTGAGATCTGGGAGTGTGAGACTGCCTACTTTGTTCTTCTTCAGTAATGTTTTGCTTATCTGAGGTCTCTATCCTTTCTGTTAAAAATCAGTGATTGGCTTTTCCATGTCCCTAAAGACAGGTGCTCTGGTATCATAGTTGCTAAAGTATCTGACTGATAACTAGAAGGTTGGTGGTTCAAACCCACCAGCTACTCTGCAGAAACAAGACTGGGCAATCTACTTCCATAAAGATTTACCACCTCAGAAACCCAATGGGAGTCGCTGTTTGTCGGAATCGACTCAACAGCGGTAGGTTTGGTGTTTCTGATTATAAGAATGTTGATGTAATCTGGATCAGAATTGCATGAACATATAGAATAATTTGGGTAGTACTGACATTTTCACAATGTTCAATCTTCCTATACACGAACATATGTCCTTCCATTTATTTATGTAGATCTCTTATAGATTCTTGAAGTAGTGTTTTGTAGTTTTCTTTATCCAGGTCTTGTGTTCCTTGTAAGATTTAGTCCTAAGTATTTTATCTTTTTGGCTTCTATAATGATAGTGATTTCGTTTTCAGAGACCTCGTTGCTGGTGTAGAGGAATCCAACTGATTTTTGTATGTTGATCATATATATATATAGATATAGATAGATAGATCTATCTATATCTATATCTATATCTATATATCTTATATCCTGCCATTATGCTAAATCTTTCAATAAGTTCCAGTAGTTTTCTTGCTTAGTGACTTGGGTTTTCTGTCTATAGGATTATATCATCTACAAATAGGGAGAGTTTGACTTCTTCCTTACCAATTTGGATGCCTTTCATTTCCCTTTCTTGCCTTATTGCCCTGACTAGGACTTCCAATACAATACTGAAAAGTGGTGATAGTGGGCATCCTTGTCTGCAACCTGTTTGCAAGGGGAATGGTTTCAGTCTCTCTCCATTGAGAATAATGTTGGCTGTTGGTTTGGTACGTTGTTGTTGTTGTTATGTGCCGTCGAGTCAAACCCAACTCATAGCGACCCCTCCTTGGGTTTCCAAGGCAGTATCACTACGGAAGTAGGATTGCCCAACCTTCCTTCCAAGGAGTGGCTGGTGGGTTTGAACCGCCAGCCGTCTGGTTAGCAGGCAAGTGTCTTAGCCACTATGCTACCAGAGCTCTCATGTCCTTTATATGTTGAGAGATTTCTCTTCTATTCCATTTTTCTGAGAGTTTTTATTGGGAATGGGTGTTGGATTTTATCAAATGCCCTTTCTGCACCTTTTGAGATGATAATTTGATTCTTTTTCTCTTTATTTTACTTATGTGATGAATTACAATGATTGTTTTTCTGATGTTGAACCATCTTTGCATACCTGGTATGAATCCCACTTGGTCATGATATATTGTTTTGTTTTGTTTTTAATATGTTGCTGGAGTGTATTGTCTAGGATTTTGATTCCCTGGAGAAGGATGTCATGCTTGGTAAGGTAGAGGATCAATGAAAGAAGGAAACCCCCTCAATGAGATGGATTGACACAGTGGCTGCAGTGATGGACTCAAGTATAGCAGGGATCGGGGAGCTGGTGTGGGACTGGGTGGTATTTCATTCTGCTGTGCGTAGGGGTCACTATGAGTTGGAGACGACTTGACAGCACCTAACAACAGCAACAACATATTCATGAGAGATATTGGTCTATAGTTTTCCTTTTTTTTGGGGGGGGGGGGGAATCAAAGTTTGCTTCATAAAATGAATTTGGGAAAACTACATCCTTTTCTATGTTCTGGAATAGTTTTAGTAGGATTGATATCAGCTCTGAATGACATCAGTGAATGTTTTGGTAGAATTCTTCAGTGAAATCATTTGGACACTGCAGTGAATTGCTTGATGTGGCCCTTCTTGCCATTGTCCTCCATTCTGTGATGTTCTGTAAATCCCATTATCCATGCCTATTTGGGGTGGTGTGGTAGTTAAGGTCAGGTATTAACTTGGTCGGGCAGCTGGTAGTAGTCATTCCCTATAATGACTGGCAATAGACTTTGTGATGGGATTTAGGTTATTTCTGTCAGGGCAACACAGGTGGACTGTATCTTGAGTCCTGCCTTGCTGGAGGGTATAATTCAAATCACCACCCTTAGCTTCCTTGAGGGTATACCTACAAATCTCCTGGGATGATTCACCCTCCTCTTGCTCTGGTTTTGTATCTTGGATCATCCTCATCTCACCCCTAGATTTGGGACAGCAGCCGTTATCTGATCGGCTGATTGAGGTTCATCAAACCCTGAGAGTTGGGAGGATCCTCCAGACCTACTCACGGACCCGGGACTCACCAGCCTGCCAGCCTCCACCACTACTACGTGAGACGAACCCTTGGGTGTCTGTGAGTTCTGTGAGGAGTTACAGTGAAATACAGAACCCTAAGACTGGGGAAATTACAGGGAGGAGGAGGAGGAGGAGGAGTTAATGTCTGAAATGATGGAGTGGTACAGTTGTTTGGACATTTGGGACATCTTTAACCTCTGCCTCATGGGTACTGGCCTTGTGCTGATCTTTCTGAGTGAAATTGTTCAAGCAGACCCAGACTCTTCTTTGCTGGTAATTTTTTTTTTTTTTTCAATGACCTGCTCAATTTCTTCTTTTATTATGGGTATGTTCAAATTTTCCACCTCAGTCATTGTCAGTTTAGGTAAGTAGTGTGTTTCTAGAAATCTGTCCATTTGTTTTAGGCTTTCAAATTTGTTGGAATACAGTTCTTCATGTTGTTGTTGTTGTTGTTATGTGCCGTCAAGTCAGACCTGACTCATAGTGACCACTCCTTGGGTTTCTGAGGCAGTATCACTACAGAAGTAGAATGCCCCATCTTCCTTCCGAGGAGTGGCTGGTCGTTTGAACCAGCAGCCTTCTGCTTAGCAGTCAAGTGCCTTAGCCACTATGCTACCAGAGCTCCTACAGTTCTTCATAGTATCCTGATATTACCATTTATATTTGAGTTGGTTCTGTTGTGACATTGCCTATTTTATTTCTTATTTGTATCCTCTCCCTCTTTTCTTTTGTTATGTTTGCCAATTGTTTGTCAGTTTTATAATCTTTAAAAAAAAAAAAAAACTTCTAGTCTTGATTTTTTTCTATTATGTTTTTATTTTCTGTTTAATTTATTTCTTCTGCTCAAATCTTTATTATTTCTTTTCTTCTGGTGACTGTAGGCTTTTTTTTTTTTTTGCTGCTCTTTTTCTAATTGTTGTAGATGTTAAGTGCTAACTTTGGTTCTTTCTTCTTTTTTGATGATTGCATTTATTACTATAAACTGCCCTCTGATCACTGTTATTGCTGT
>NW_006921729.1:5680107-5688423 GCF_000298275.1 Orycteropus afer afer
GCGGGATCGGGCAGTGTTTCATTCTGCTGTGCATGGGGTCGCTATGAGTCGGAAACTATTTGATGGCACCTAACAACAACAGCATATGATATTGTGTGCTGAGCTCATTTTGTTTATGAACTTTATTTTCATTTCCTTTGTTTGTATTGTTTTAGTATTTGCTAAGCATTTGTGCCTCCTCTTTTTTATTTTGATGCAAAGGTTTATAATTTTTCTGAGGTTACCGTGTGATTTTTCATTTTCTTACCAAGTTTAAAAGAGTCTATTCTATCTCACAATGGTCTTGACTTCCTTGCCATGTAGAAGTTCTGTAACTGCACCTATTTACTCCCTCTTTTTGGTTTGTAGTTGTCCTTATTTACCAATTGATGTCTCTGGTTCCCTATTTACAGTTTGTAAGCTTATTTTACTTTGGATACTTCTAGAACTAGGTTGGTGGCTGGGTTATATTGTCATGTTTGTTAATCATTGGTTGCTATCTGCTGTTGTTGGTTTTCTGTCTGAAGGAGTCTCTTTAACATCTCTTGTAAGATTGGTCTAGTTTTAACAGATTCCCTAAATTTCTGTTTATCTAGAAATGTCCTAATTTCAACATCATATTTGAGGGACAATTTTGCTGGCTATATAATTCTTGGTCGAAAATTTTTTTCTTTCAGGTTTCTTACATATCATCCCATTGCCTTCCTGCCTATATTATTTCTGCCAAGATTTCAGAGCTTAAGTCTTATTGGTTGACATTTGTAGGTAACTTTTCATTTTTCTCCTGCTGCTTTCAGGATTCTTTCTTTGTCTTTGCTTTTGATGAGTTTGATTGCTATGTTTTGATGATTTTCTTTTGAGGTCTATTCTATTTGGTGTATATTGAACTCCTT
This sequence comes from Orycteropus afer afer, assembly GCF_000298275.1. Lineage (NCBI taxonomy): Eukaryota > Metazoa > Chordata > Mammalia > Tubulidentata > Orycteropodidae > Orycteropus > Orycteropus afer. Next base: position 5,680,980 of record NW_006921729.1, read on the forward strand.
AAATGGATATCTTCTTGTCTTTTATTATATTAGGGAAATTCTTTTCTAACAAATCTTCAACAATTTTCTCTATGGTTTTATTTGTTTTCTCCTGTTGCAGAATTCCAATTATATGTATATTACTCCTTTGGATGGTATCCCACATAAATCATTGGCTTTCTTTATTTTTCAAAAAACATTTTTCTTACTGGCCTTAAGAAAGTAGTATTGAGGGATTTGTCTTCAATCTCATTAATTCTGTCTTCCATTGATTCGATTCTACTCCTTTGCCCACTGAGTATGTTATCTATTTCTGAAATCTTTGTATCATTCTTCTGGATTTTGGTTTGTTGTTTTGTATCACTTCTAATTTTTTTTTAAATTTTTAATTTTGTTAGTATGTTCTTATACTGTTTTCCTAAATTGTTCTAGAATTTTTTTGTGTGTTTTCCTTAATTTGTCACTGTTTTCCTTGATTTATCTCTCAATCCTTTGAAAGTACCTAAATGTAATTCTTTTGAGTTCTTTACCAGGGAATTCAAATGCTACTTCTTCCTCTGGGATATTTTCTGGGTCTGTATCCTGGTCCTTTGTTTGTACTATTTTATCTTTCTTCTTTGTGTGCACTGGCATGCGCACTTTTCTCCAAGACATTGTGATGTCATTGTATTTATATTTAACTGGTGCTTATTAAAAAATCTTCACCTAAGATTTTTTTTTTTCTTCTTTATTTTGTTTTGATATCTGTGAGCTGGGTACTATACTCCTCTATCTGCTAGTTGATAGCACTTGGGTTCTCACCACTCATCTTCTGGTAAGTGTGATAGAGAATGAGAGTGTGTGCACAGATATCTGTTAGCTGATTGTGAAGAGCAGTTATTAGTGAGTTGGGCTGATATTGGTTACTGTCTATAATTGATCAGTTTGTACAGAAGTGCATGGTGGCCCTCACTCAATGGATGGGGCATTCTATAGGTTGCTGTCCTGATCAGAATGCTGCTTGCAAATGTTCACAGTGGCCCCACCACTTGCAAATATTAAAAATGGCTGTGCCTTCAGAACAGTTGGCAGTGTCCAGTTCTGTTTGTCTCCTTTTTCATTCTTTTCCTTTCTAGTCATCAGGCATAAGTACAGTTGTCCACACAGTCCTTGGTCAATAGAGCCAATTCTTAGGTTCCTGCTTGGATCATAATAACACATAAATATTTGAAACAGCCAATTGTCTACAGCTCCATTTGTACCCTTATTCAATGTTTTCATTCAGATTCTTCTACTAGTTGGTATTTAATCTATTTCTTTATCTGTCCCTTCAAAGCTCAGGGTTTCAGGATTATCTTCTGTATCTGTTTCAATTGGTTTCTCATTTCTTTGTTTCAGAGGGTCTGTATAGCTTATCTGCCTCTTACCAGAAGCCCTTGTAAATATATTTTTGTCCATTTTTCCATATATTGAAGAAATTTCTGAGACTGAATCGACTGAGTGTGGTTCAGTAAATTATTTAATATAACTTCTTGTCATAGTCTTTGTAATTTCCACTAAATGACTGGGGGACTATGCCAATGAGGATTATATAGCTTGTTAATAATAAAAATAAGGCATAGTATACTTGTGGGGGTGGGAGCGTGCAAATAAGGTGTGTGCAACCCTAATGATGGGATTGGTCAGTTTTTACCATACCACTTGGCTGAAAAGAGAGCCAATTCCAGAGCAAAGAGGGGACCTTATAACCATCAAGAAAGAAGAGCCTGGAGTGGAGTTATGTCCTTTGTATCCAAGGTCCCTGCGCTGGGATCCTATCAACCCAGGAGACAGAGAGAGAGCTATAATACCTGAGAGATGATGAGAAGCAGTGGCAGAGAAATGATAGCAGCAGAGTCAACAGAATTGAGAGACCAGAAGAAGACCAGCAGGAGATGTTATGATAGGCTCCCTAGTCCACGGAGCAAAAGAAACTGAACACCTTTGTGCAGGAGGCTTGCTGGCAGAATGAGGTTCCTCTGAACTCTTGTTGATGGAGCTGAAGGAGCTTTATAAAACTTGTCTGAGTGAGGGATTCAGAACAGAAAGAGACTGCCTGTGAGCACGGCTAAGAAGAGACTGTCTTGATCTAAGAACTGTATCCTGAGCATTCCTGATCCTGAATTTATAACCTGTTACTTCCCTAATAAACTACATAACTGTGAGTATGGTTTGTGAGTTCTGTATGGCCATTGTCATGAATTATTGAACCCAGCAGAGGAGTAGAGAGTGCCATGGGAAGCACAGTTGGTGTCAGAATTGGTAAAAAGGTTGGAGGATGGAGGTATGCTTGACCTCTGCCTCATAGGAATCACCCTTAAGCTGTTGATCTTGATTCTCCTTCCCCTCTTTGTGAGGCTATATGAGGAGGTCTGACACTGCTGCCACAACATTTTCACATTGAGTCAATGTTTAGATGTATTTGATAATTACTGCCAGATTTCCATCTAAATATTTACACTTGTATTCCACCTACTAATGAGTATGAGTGCCTGTGTTCCTAGGCTCTTACTAGATGAAAAATTGCAACTATTTTAATTAGCAGTACTTTGGTTACTAGTGAAATGGAATACCTTATTAAACAATGTTTTAGACACTAGTATTTGATAGAATTAAGTTTTTCTTTTTCTTTTAATAAATATTGTGTCATTTTTGGTTTTAGAGTTTTGTATTTATCTTAGTATTTTAAAAGAGTGCTTAATATATTATGATAATGGGTACCATTTTGTCATTTGCCTTTTAATTTTATTCATGTTATTTTTCCTATATGAACTTTTTTATTTTTCCATTAAAATATTGGATGTTAATTTTGTGTTATCCTTTAATTTTGTATAAACTTCTATCTATTTTTTTCCCAATTGCTTTGTAAGAAAAACTGATGTTATAAATATGGCAGTTCTTCCACAAATTATTTGTTAAGTTTCCCAGTCAATAAAAAATTAATTTTAATTTTTAGTCCTAATTTCATAAAGTGATTTTAAAGTTCATCTAGGGCCATAATTATAGAAAAAAATGAATAAGCCTTTATTCCCAGGAAAGTTTTCTCACTGTTCTCTGTTTTGTCCATTTAGAGCTACTTTATTTATTTCTTTATAGCCAATTTACAACTAACAGGCTGATCATATTATATCACATTTTGAGTGATGATTTCATCATTATGTAACTGCCAAACACTGAGAATCATGGCCTAGTCAAATTGACATATATTTTTGGGAGACATGACAATCCATGATAGTGACTGTGGATTGGAATCAGCTCAGTGGTAGTGGGTTTAAAAGCATGAGAATCAGCTAGTTGATCATCAGGTCAGGATAGAAGGATTACATATCTAATATGATCCTGGGCCAAGTCAGATGGGAAAGGAAGGATTTGTCAATAAATGGTGTTGGGAGAGTTAGCCAACCATGGCCAGATTTGTAATATGTCTAAGCACAGTTTGTTAGTGGGTCTGGAAAATTGAAATGATAAGAAGTAAGCAAATGGAATATTTATTATAAAGATTTAGGGGCATTTTGTGACATTCTCGGGCAGGAGTGCAGTGGGCCATCAGGAATAACATACCCTTACTGAACACCAGTATTGAATGGAGTCAGATGACACCCCTGGTCCAATCACTTGTGCCTTGGTGGTATAACCATGGCAGCTCTGGGCCCACTCTTGTGCATGAGTAAGGGTGAGTCTCTGAGTAGGTGGCTGTTTATGGCAGGGATGACAACCCTGAAGTTGTTTCCCTTTTCAAACATCATCATCTTCTAAAGTTCATCCAAACTCTGCAGCTTGCTATGATTACATCTTAAAACCCCAGCAAAATCAAATCAGTAATTATTTTAGAATAGGGACTCAAGTTTGTCATCAATGGACTGACTTAGTGCAGTGTTGCCCGCATAATCTTTTCTTTGAATGGGAAACAGAGATAGATGTTATTAAAGAAGTATCTGCAGACAAATAGATTTGAGAAATAGATGGTTAAACAAAATCAAATTGGTTCTTTGGTGACAGACTTCTTAGAGGCTCTCTGATAAGCTAACAGGCATTGTGCATCCCCAAGAGGGCAGGGAGATTGAAACACTTCTCAAATATATTTCGCCACAGAGTCTCTTTTTCTCAGAACACTTGTGTGAACAGTATCTTGAGAAACACACCTTGGGGAAATGGTGACATAATTAAATGTTGAAGTTGCATTAATTTTATCTTTACTCATTTTTAAAATATGTGTTGCTGTCTTGATTGGTGATCAGCTAGAGAAATCAAAAAGCAGGAGCAGTGGCCTGGAAGTCAGGAGGACTTCATCTAGATCAGTGTCCTCAGGAAATACCCTCCCTCTTCTGGGTTGGCACTATCTTGTCTGAAATTGAGAGGGTCACACTCCCATGATCTCTGACTCCACACTATGAAACTTCTCCAGTTCCAAGATTCTATATTTCTCTAGTTGCACAGGGAATCTAGTTGTGCTTATTATACAAAAAAGGAAGAAGCTTTTACCCTTTTCCAGGAATGTTGTCTCATTGTTCTCTCTATTGTCCATTTGGAGCTATTTTATTTATTTATTTATAGAAATGATTTATCCCTCTCAAGTCCTGATCATGCTTTTTAGATTGGATATGATCAAAGCTGCCACTTCTGTCTTTCACTAACTGGGTATTTTAGAATCACATTTGGAATTCTAGGAAACTAAAATCCAGTGAAGTGAAGTTAAGGGAAAAGACTTGTCACCTTCTGGGAAACTCCAAAGTGCCATTTTCACCTCAAATGAGGTGTTAAAGGAAGCATCCAGTCTGCATTTCCACCACACCCTCTAATCTGTTTCTTCTTGTTTATCAGGAGTCTAGAAGACCACAGTTAATGAAGCTTCCCCCTTATCTGTGCAGCCTTAGTGAGGCATGAGGTCAAACTTCCAATTACCGCTTCTGCCAACCACCAAGTGAACTAGATTGTCTCCTCATCCCCAATACAACATCACTTGAGAGCAAAGTGGACCAAAGCTTTATTTTTGACAGATAACAATACTCAAGTGAAAAATTATTTTTTTTATGAAAAAAATTTCCTTAAAGGTTGGAATTCCTGTTGTGATTTTCTGGTTAACTCTTAAGATTACTTTGCATCCTATAGTCATGAGGTTTTATATAATTTTACAAAAGTCTTTATTGCTAGTATTTGGAGACTAAAAGGACAGACCATCTCTGTCTGAAAAGCAAACAAGGAGTGGGATCTTCTGTTCTTAATCATTACATGACAGTGTTAAAAATTCTAACACACTTAAGTATGAACGTAAGTTTTCTTCTGAGCAGTTATTCTATATGCATTTAGGGAGACCATTTTGATTCCAGAAAAAAAACATATGGCTCTGAGAGGCTAGGTACAATGGGGTTTATGAAGAGACAACCCACTGATTGACACTGACTTGATTCTAACTCACAGTGACCCTATAGGCCAGAGGGTTTCCAAGTCTGTAATCTTTATGGCTGGACTATATGAAGAAGGACATGGTATCAGGATTAGAGGAAGATTCATTAATAATCTGTGATATGCAGATGATACAACCTTGCCTGCTGAAAGTGAAGATGACTTGAAGCACTTAGTGATGAAGATCAAAGGCTTTAGCCTTCAGCATGGATTATACCTCAACATAAAGAAAACAACTGGACTAATAAGCACAACTGGACTAATAAGCAACATCAAGATAAATGGAAAAAGATTGAAGTTGTCAAGGATTTCATTTTACATTGATCCACAATCAGTGCCCATGGAAGCATCAGTCAAGAACTCAGACATATAACACCGAGCAATTCTGTTGCAAAAGACCTCTTTAAAGTGTTAAAGAGCACAGATGTCATTTTGAAGACTAAGGTGTGCCTGACCCAAGCCATGGTATTTTTTTAGTCACCTCATATGCACGTAAAAGCTGGATAATGAATAAAGAAGACTGAAGAAGAATTGGTTCATTTTAATCATGGTGTTGGTGAGAGATACTGAAAATACCTTGGACTGCCAGAAAAATGAACAAATCTGTCTTAGAAGAGGTACATCTGGAATGCTTCTTAGAAGCGAAAATGGCAGACTTCATCTCACCTGCTTAGATCATGTTGTCAGAAGGGACCAGTCCCTGGAGAGATGTATATCATGCTTAGTAAAGTACCACCAAAAACCAAACCAAACTCGCTGCCATTGAGTTGGATTTGACTCATAGCAATCCCTCCTTGGGTTTCTGAGGCTGTATCACTACAGAAGTAGATTGCTGAATCTTCCTTCTGAGGAGTGGCTGGTGGGTTTGAATTGCCAGCCTTCTGGTTATCAGGGTCAGCAAAAAAGGGAAAGACCCTTCAATGAAATGTGTTGACACAGTGGCTGCAACAATGGGCTCAAGCACAGCAACAATGATGAGGACGGCACAGGACGGGGCAGTGTTTTGTTCTGTCATATGTGGGGTCGCTATGACTCGACGGCACCTAACAATAATCTTTATAGAAGAAAACAATGATCTTTATAGAAGCAGACTGCCACATCTTCCTCCTGCTATCAGCTGGCAGATTTGAACTGCCAACCTTGTCTTTAACATTGGAGCACTAGGGCTTCAGTATGAAGAGAAAATACAGAATAGATAGATATATAGATAGAGATAGAATATATATAGAGAAATATAGAAGATCAACAGTTGGCTAATCTTAACGTGATTGATTGAACCTGCCCTCCCCCTTTACTGAGATCAACTATATAAAGTCACAAGATAATCTCTGCCTCTCTATTCAGCCCTATCTTTTAAAATTCAAGTTTAGTAAGCATGCTTTCCGACAGGAAAAGAAATGAGTTGCAACTTTGGGTAAAAAAATGTCTTTGGCAGATTAATTTTGATCAGGGATTTTTTTAAAGTGAACATTTGATTTTGTTAGCAAGAAAACCCCCAAATCAAAGCCAGATATCTGCTATCAAATTCTCTCTCTGACACTAGAAATAAGGCCTAGAACTCTGGACCTCAAATCACCAAACCTGAGGTTCAGAGATTGTCTCTGCATCTTCCAGGAAGGTGACTCTAAGTCAGAGACACATCCCAATCCCAGGTTTATGATTTGTCTTAGAATATGCAGCTGTTAGCCTCTGTTTTCTCTTCTGTAAGTGGTGATGATAGTGTTTTGCTCTAGGATTTTGTGACAGTTAAAAATAGTAAATATAAAACAACAACAACAAAAAAAAAAAACATATATATATGAAAAGCTGAAGCTTCTGGATCATGGTGCATAGTAGGTATTTAATCCGGACCTGACTCATAGTGACCCATCCTTGGGTTTCCGAGGCAGTATCACTATGGAAGTAGATTGCCCAACTTTCCTTCTGAGGAGTGGCTGGTGGGTTTGAACCACCAGCCTTCTGGTTAACAGTCAAGTCCCTTAGGCACTACCAGAGCTCCCAATCCATAATAGTAGATGTATTAAAATCATTATCATCCTTATTA
>NW_006921729.1:5688523-5690076 GCF_000298275.1 Orycteropus afer afer
CAGCCACTCCTCGGAAGGAAGATGGGGCAATCTGCTTCTGTAGTGATACTGCCTCGGAAACCCAAGGAGGGGTCGCTATGAGTTGGGTCTGAGTCGACGGCACATAACAACAACAACAACATAGGTGATTACTTTAATGAGCTCTGGTGGTACAATGGTTAAGCACTCAGCTGCTAACTGAAAGATTAGAGGTTCAAACCCATTCTTTCCCCTTAAATAAGACATCTCAAAGGACTGATGACTAATGACTAATCAGCCCATGCTCACACATAACTGTGGTGTCATTTGATATGTCTTAATTTTGGGGGATGCTGTGACTCAGCTATGGGCGTCTGAGACCCTAACACAGTCAAGCAAATTGTAGCTGAGCTTAAATTGAATATTAAGACTTGCCTACTACCTACATGGTGTTGTTCAATTAATGCTTGAGGACATGGAACAAAATGTAAGCCAGAATTTCCCTAAACACACTGAAATCCCTCACATGGACATGCACGTGGTGCCACGGGAGAAAGGCCTGGCTCTGTACATGTGGCGTGATTCTCTGTCTTAACATTATGCTTTTAAGATTCACCCATGTTGATGAGTATACCTATAGTACATTCTTTTTCACTGCTGTCAACTGCTCCATTATATGAAACAAATAAGCAACTTTTTTGTTCATCTTTATTTCTGTTTATGGATGTTTGGAGTTGTTTCCAGCTTTTACTTGGATTTCATTTTATTTTTTGCTATTTTGAATGTGATAGCTATTAATAAACTTTGCTTAGCTTGAACTATGTGAAATTGCTGTTTTTATAGGTGAAAATGTACCAACTTAGAAATTTCCTGTGAGTCCACCTAATTCCTATGCCTTGGTGCATATGTACAAGATTATATCTGGGAATATACCTGTTGTAGTTGTGTTGTTAGATGCTATTGAGTCAGTTCTGACTAACAGTGACACTATGTAAAAAAAAAAAATTCTGCCTGGTCCTATGTCATCCTCACAATATTGCCATTTTGAGCCCATTGTTGTAGCACTGTGTCAGTTCATCTCATTGAGGGTCTACTTCTTTTGCACTGACCCTCTGTTTACCAAGCATGATATCTTTCTCCAGGGACTGTCCCTCTTGACAACATGGTCGCAATATGTAAGACAAAGACTTAGCATCCTCCATTCCTTCTAAAGAGCATTTTGGCTGTACTTCTTCCAACACAGATTTGGTCATTCTGGCAGTCCATGGTATATTCAATGTGCTTTGCCAACATCATAATTCAAATGCATCAGTTCTATAGTTTTCCTTAGTCGTTGTCTAGCTTTCACATGCAAATGAGGTGATTGAAAATACCATGGCTTGAGTCAGATGCACTTTGTTGTTGTTGTTAGGTGCCGTCAAGTAGCTTCTGACTCATAGCAACCCCATGCACAGCAGAACGAAACACTGCCCGATCCTGCGCCAGCTCCATGATCCTTGCTATACTTGAGCCAATTGTCATAGCCACCATGTCAATCCATCTCGTTGAAGGCCTTCCCCTCTTTCATCGACCCTCTACCTTACCAAGCATAACAT
>NW_006921729.1:5690276-5704964 GCF_000298275.1 Orycteropus afer afer
AGTCCTCAAGGAGACATCCTTGCTCCTCAGCACTTGAAAGAGTTCCTTCGCAGCCAACCTGCCCAGTGCTACACATCGTCTAATGTCCTGACTGCTGCTTCCATTGACCTCGATTGTAGAACCAAACACTTTAGTCCTCAAAATTACATCTGTCCTTTTTTTTTTTTTTTTAACACTTTAAAGAGGTCTTTTGCAACAACTTTGCCCCATGCAAGAGGTTGTTTGTTTCTTGACTGTTGTTTCCGTGGGCATTGATTGTGGATTGAAGTAAAATGAAATAGTTGAAAGGGTCAATCTTTTCTCCATTTATTCTAATGTTGCTTATTGGTACAGTGGTGAAGATTTTAATTTTCTTTATGTTGAGTTATGGTCCATACAGAAGACTATAATCTTTGATCTTCATCAGTAAGTGTTTCAAGTCATCTTTACTTTCAGCAAGCAAGGTTGTGTCATCTGCATATCACTGGTTGTTAATGAATATTCTTCTAATCCTGATGCCATGTTCTTCTTCATATAATCCAACTTTTCAGATTATTTGCTCAGCATACAGATTGAATAAGTATGTGAAAGGATACAACCCTGTTTGAACAACTGCTTTTTTTGTCTTTGTAGGTCCCTCATGAATACAATTAAGTGTTCTGGAGTTCCTGTTCTTCACAGTGTATCCATATTTTGTTATGATCCATACAGTTGAATGCCTTTGCATAGTCAGTAAAAACACAGCTAAACATCTTTCTAGTGTACTCTGCTTTCAGCAAGATCTGTCTGACATCAGCAGTGATATCATTCATTCCATGTCCTCTTCTGAATCCAGCATGAATTTCTGGCATTTCCTTGTCAATATACTGCTTCAACTGTTTTTGAATTACCTTCAGCAAAATTTTACTTGCATGTGATATTAATGATGTTATTCAATAATTTCTGCATTCTGTTCGATCACTTTTCTTTGGAATGGGCAAAAACATGGATCGCTTCCAGTTGGTTGGACAGGTAACTGTCTTCCAAATTTCTCGGTATAGACAAGTGAGTGCTTCCAGCATGTATCCATTTGTTGAAACATTTCAATTGGTATTCTGTCAATTCCTGGAGCTTTGTTTTTTTATCAATGCCTTCAGTCCTGCTTGGATTTCTTCCTTCAGTACTATTGGTTCTTGATCATATGTTACCTCCTGATATGGTTGAACATCAACCAATTCTTTTTGGTACAGTGATTGTGTATTCCTTCTATCTTCTTTTCCTACTTTGTGGATAGCTAATTATTTTGCCCATATTGTTGTTGTTGTTGTTATGTGCCATCGAGTCAGACCCGACTCATAGTGACCCCTCTTTGGATTTCTGAGGCAGTATCAGTACAGAAGTAGATAGTCCAAATTTCCTTCCGAGGAGTGGCTTGTCTGGTGGGTTTGAACTGCCAGCCTTCTGGTTAGAGTCCTTCAACATTGGTGCTCAAGGCTTGAATTGTTTCTTTAGTTCTTTCAGCTTGAGAAATGCCACATATTCTTCCCTTTTGGTTTTCTAACTCCAGGCCTTTGCACATTTCATTATAATACTTTACTTTGTCTTCTCGAGCCACCCTTTAAAATTTTTTGTCCAGCCCTTTTACTTCATCATTTTTTCCTTTCACCTTAGCTACTCTATGTCCGATAGCAAGTTTTAGAGTCTCTTCTGAGATACATTTTGGTCCTTTCTTTCTTCTTTGCCTTTTTAATGACCTTTTACTTTCTCAGGGTATGATGTCCTTGATGTCATCCTACAACTTGTCTGGTTTTTGGTCGTTGGTGTTTAGTGCGTCATGTCTAGTCTTGAGATGTTCTCTGAATTGAGGTGGGATTTACTCAAGATTGTACTTCCGCTTTCATGGACTTGTTTTAATTTTCTTCAGTTTCAACTTGGACTTGTATAAGAGCAACTGATAGTCAGTTCCACAGTTTGCTCCTAGCTTTGCGTTTTGTTTTTTATTTTTACTGTGCTTTGGGTACAAATTTGCAAAGCAAATTCGTTTTACATTTAAGAGTTTGTGCACATTTTATTTCATGCCCTGATTACCATCCCCAGCCGTAACAAACTCTCGTCCCCTCCCGTCCCTGTGACTGCCTTCTCCCTATGCTCTTCTTAACTGTGCATTCCTGTCTGTCCAGCTTTCTCTCTGAATTCTGCCCCTCTGGTGTATCATGGCTGATTGCTTTAAGGGGGGTGCATCTCGCTAAAGTAGGGGGATACATTGCCCTGGGGTAGGTTTTCTGCATGTAAGTCTTTCTACTATTGGACTGAGAACCAATCCATAGGAGTGAATCCATTTCTGTGCTGGCCTTGTTTTAACTGGTGATGCTGAGCTTCTTCATTGTGTCTTTCCACAGAAGTAGTTGATTTGATTCCTGCGTATTCTATCTGGAGAGAGCCACATACATAGTCATCATTTATGTTGTTGAAAAAAAGATTTTTCCAATGAATTGGTTGTTGGTCTTGCAAATATTCAGTATCGTTTCTGTTACCAAGGCCATATTTTCCAACTACTGATGCTTCTTTGTTTCCAACTTTCACATTCCAGTCACCAGTAATTATCAATGCATCTTGACTGCATGTTTGATTGATTTCAGACTTCAGAAGTTGGTAAAAATGATTAAAAAAATCTTCAATTTCTTCATCTTTGGCATTAGTGGTTTGTTTGTAAATTTGAATAATAGTCATATTAATTGGTTTTCTTGTAGGTGCATGGATATTAGCCTATTACCGACAGTGTTGTATTTCAGGATAGATGTTGAAATATTCTTTTTGACAGTGAATGCAAAACCATTCCCCTTCAGTTTGCCATTTCTGGCATAGTAGGCCATATTATTGTCTGATTTAAAATGGCCAGTAACAGTGCATTTCAGCTTAGTAATGCCTAGGATAACTATCTTTGTGTATTCCATTTCATTTTTGATGACTTCCAGTTTTCCTAGATTCATGCTTCATACATTCCACTTTACCTAAGCATGGCAAAAATTCTGTGTCACTTGGTAAATGGATCTTCAATTTCCTAATTGTGTTGTTGTTCTTGTTATGTGCCATTGAGTCGGACCCAACTCATAGCAACCCCTCCTTGGGTTTCCAAGGTGGTATCACTATGGAAGTGAATTGCTCAACCTTCCTAACAGGGAGTGGCTGGTGGGTTTGAACCTCCAGCCTTCTGGTTAGCAGTCAAATGCCTTAGGCACTACGCTACCAGAGCTCCCTCCTAGTTGTGTTAGAGTCTACCAGTTTACACTTAGGGAGCTCTGGTAGCATAGTGCCTAAGGCTCCATCCCACCCAGTGGCTCTGCAGGCGAAAGACCTGGTGATCTGCTTCTATAAAGATTACACTTAAGAAAACCCGGTGGGGCAATTCAACTTTGTCACATGGGGTCACTATAAGTTAGGATCAGTTTGACAGCACTCAACAACAAAAACCAGAACATGCTGTCTTTTATGGAATAGAGTTCTTAATTTTAAATAATCTTGTGGCACTGTGGTTAGAGCATTGGGCTGGTAACTTAAAGCTTGGCAGTTGTCTGTGGGAAAAGATGAGGCAGTCTGCTTCTGAAAAGATTTACAGCCTTGGAAACCCTCTGTGGCACTTCTGCTCCATCTTACAGAGTAACTATGAGTTTGGATCAACTCGATGACAGTAGTTTTGATTTTATAATTTGTGTCTTACTAAAGAACTTTCTTCAATCCCAAAGTCATAAAGATATTCTTCTATATTTCATTTCAGAAGTTTTATAGTTTTGCCTCTATTTTACCCTTTATACATCTAGAATTGATTTTTTGTGTTTGGCATGAGCTAGGGATCCAATTAATTGCCCATTACCAATTCCCCTCTAAAGGAAAAAGCTGGCTCTTTCTTTTTCTGCTCTTGTAAGTTGTATGTTCCTACACTTTATTAAGTACTTTAAAATAAATAGTAGTAGCTGGAAGGTCAAGACTCACCCACCTTACTCACTCACACACACACACATCTTGATAATAATTTTTTTTAGGATTTCAGCTTTTCTTGACCCTTTGCTTACCTATATAAATTTTGGAATCATCTTGTCAAGTTCCACAACATCTATGTTAGAAATTTTATTGAAATAGAAATCTACATTGATCTTTAATCGGTTTGGCAAGAATGATACTTGCAAATTGAGTCTTCTAGTTCATGAAGATTCATTTAGTTAGGCTTATTAAATGTTTTTCAATAAAGTTTTTAGTTTCTTCCTAAGGTCTTACACAACTTTTGTTAAATTTATTCTTGGACATCTTATTTCTGATACTTTTCTAAATCACATCTGTGTTAGACTGGGTTCTCAAAAGAAGCAAAATCAGTAAAGCTTAGAGAGAGAGAGAGAGAAAGGGAATTTATCTTAGGAAAATGGCTCACACACTTATAGAAGCTGGCATGTCCCAAGTTCTTGGATCAAACTTCAAGCTGGAGACTTTCCCTAACTCATGCAGCTGCAGGGGCTGACAAGCTCAAGGTTGACAGCCAGTGTACTGGCTGTTGACTCCAATGAATGACGAATCCAAGGTCTCCAGGCTGAATGGTGGATTGTTCGCTCACAGAGAGTTGTAGATAGCACAACAGGATCCTGATCCACAGAAGAGTGTCTCTTTTCCTAGAATGTCCATAAATATACTAGAAGCAGGCCACACCCCTAGGGAAGCTCCCTTTCAATGGATTTGCTGCTCAAAACATAGACATTTGATTCCATCATGGGAATAATCCACATCACAATTCCTTAACCACACAGAATTGTAGTCCAGCCAAGTTGACACACAGCTCCAACTGTCACAATATCCTGTTAATAATTATTACATTTTCTGTTTTATTTTCCTCTATAGATGTGCATTTTATTTTTATATGTTGATTTTGTATTCCCTAATCTTATTTAATTCTTATTAATACTTTGTCTCTAGGTTGCTTTTTGTTTTCTACATATATAATCATATCATATGAAAATAAGACAGCTTTGTTGCTTCCTCTTGTGCTCTCTACATATTTTTCTGGCTTAATTACTCCGCCTAAGTCTTCTTGTTGTTGTTGTTGTTATGTGCCGTCGAGTCGGCCCCGACTCATAGCGACCCCTCCTTGGGTTTCCGAGGCAGTATCACTATGGAAGTAGATTGCCCAACCTTCCTTCCGAGGAGTGGCTGGTGGGTTTGAACCGCCAGCCGTCTGGTTAGCAGGTAAGTGTCTTAGCCACTATGCTACCAGAGCTCCCTAAGTCTTCTAGTACAATATTAAGTAGAAGTGGTGAGAGCTGGCATATATTTGATTTAGTCTTCATCTTCAAAGGAATGTTTTCAGTGGTTCCCCAATAACTGTGATGTCTCCTGTGTGTGTTTTTTACAGATATTTGCTGTCAGATTACAGGAGGGAAATTCTCCTATTCCTAGTTGGCCAGGAAGTTTAATTGTGACTGGGACTTCTTTTTTCTGCACCAACGTAGAGAGTCATACTCTTTTCTCTTTTAATCCGTTAATGTAGTGAATTACACAAATGAACATTTCAATTTAAATCAACCTTATATTACTAGAATAAATTCATCATGGTCATAAGGTACTCTTATATTTATTGCTCTGTTTGATTTGCCAAGAATTTGTGTACATTATTTTTGCAATTATATTAGACTGAAAAGGAATGATTTTATTTTATTTATTTATTTATTTTTTTTTACTTTTTCATTCTTTTCTTGTGTGGTTTAGGTGACAAGACTAAATGAACCTCATAAAATGGTTTTAGGAGTACTCCTACATTTTTTTATGCTGTATTTTCCTTAAATATATAGTAACATTTATTTAGTTAAAAAATGTTTCTTGGGAGGTAGACAATTTTTATTTACTGTTTTGGTAATATTATTCTCAAATTGGCTTTACTAAAATACATTTTTCAAGGAATTTGTCCTTTTGGTCCAAAATTTCAAATTACATAGTACAATGCTTTCCTAATAATATGCACATCTTTTTTTTTAACTTTGTATCACAGTTCTACGTGCACAGTTGTTCTAAAAGTTATTACATATGGCAGTTGGCCCCCATCCCATCTCCATCTCTCTTAAGTCTTTACTTCTTTTATTTGGTTATTTTGGCAATTAACCCGTGTTGAGTATCTTTTCGTGTACTTCTTGGCCACTTGCATATCTTCTGTAAAGTAGCTGTTTAGATCTTTTGCTTATTTTTAATTGACTTCTTCTTATTGTATTGGAAGAATTCTTTATGTGTTTGGGATACAAGTTCTTTGTTAGATACATTCACTGGAAATATTTTCACATAGCCTGTGGCTTTACCTTTTCATTTTCAGAAATGGTATCTTGAAATCAGAAGATGTTATTTATGATGTTCATCATTTTTTCCCCTCTCTGATAGTGCTTTTTAAATTTTTTTGTGTATATATATGTGTATATATACATGTGTGTATATATATGTGTATATATACACGTGTGTATATATATGTGTGTATATACATGTGTGTATATATGTGTGTATATATATGTGTGTATATATATATGTGTATATATATTTGTATACGTGTGTGTGTGTATATATATGTATGTATATATATGTTTGGGAGCTCTGGTAGCATAGTGGCTAAGGCACTTGACAGCTAACCAGAAGGCTGGTGGTTCAAACCCACCAGCCACTCCTCGGAAGGAAGATGGGGCAATCTACTTCCGTAGTGATACTGCCTCGGAAACCCAAGGAGGGGTCACTATGAGTCAGGTGTGACTCGACGGTACATAACAACAACAACAACAACATATATATGTTTGGTGTATGTGTATACACACAAACTCACTGCCATTGAATCATTTCCAACTCAAAGCAAACCCTCCTTGGGTTTCTGAGGCAGTATCTCTATGGAAGTAGATTGCCCAACCTTCCTTTTGAGCATCTAGAAATTCTTTACCTACCCCAATATTGTTAAGATTTTCTTCTAGAAGTTTTGTAATTTCAGGTTTTACATGATCAGTTTTGATTTTTTTTTTAATATCACTTGATGTAGGGACTGATGTTCATTTTGTTTTTCTAGGTATATATCCAAGTATTCCAGCATAATTTGTTCAAAAGACTATCCTTTCCCCCACTGAATTGCATGGGCATCTTTGTAGTGCTTATTTGTAGTATGTGGGACCTAGTTTTGAAGTATTTGTTTTTGTTCTATATGCCTACTTTTATGCCAGTACCGCTCTGTCTTGATTTATGTAGCTTTATAGTAAGGACTACATTCTGTTTTTTTTTTTTTTTTTTAAGTGCTGTCTTGCTGAATTCATTTGTAAATATTTCCTGGGTATGAGAGCAGAGAAAGATAATGTTTACATATAAACATACAACATGTATTCTGTTTTAATAATAAAGTCGGTTAATTTTGTACCGAGCTTTTATCTTGCACTCAATTTGTGATCTTTGCTTTCATTTCCCAGGACTTTTTTCAACACTTGTGTTTGTATTAAATCATGGGAAGGAAGCTGGACCTGTCTGGTCTGACCGATGATGAAACGGAGCATGTTCTCCAGGTGGTTCAGCGAGACTTCAATCTTCGCAAAAAGGAGGAAGAACGACTAAGGTGAAAATCCTCTGTGCCCAGCTGGGTGGTGTGAACCATGTGTGAATAAGTGAAATGGGCTTCCTAGGAGTTGGTCCTGGGTTAGGATGTCTTTAGGTCATGTAAACAAATTTGTACTTAGGTTTAAGAGATGAATGTCCTTCCCTTTTTAGAAAGGTTTTCCAGCATAATGCCATCCTGGAAGTGTGACTATTCACACCCCGAACTGAAGTTTTGTCAGGGCTCCTCACCTTGCAAGTTATTCGTAGCCGTAGAATGAGTGGAGTTTGTGGTTGAGATGGATATTTCAAATTTGCTTCTGGCTCTAGTTTTCTTATCAGCAGATGCTGCTAAAGAATAACCAAAGTCTTGTGTGAATAAGTAGTGGGAGAATTTAAAAAAGAAATGTAAAGTATCTCATTAATAATTTTTATACTGATTACATGTTAAACCACTAATATTTGGCATGTAGACTCTTCAGTTAGGATTCTCATTACCATGGTGCAAGAAGAGCTATGAAAAACTGCCCACCAGCTGGAGGTGGCATCACCTGGCTCAGTACTACCCCTTTTTATTTTATAGGGGAGGAAACTGAGGCCCAGAGTGGAGCCTCCTGACTCCCCTGCAGTTGATATTTCCACTGTGGAACACTCTTGGAAATACTGTTGCAGCTCTGTTAAGCAGAGATGCCGAAATTCAGAAGTCAGAATGATAGAAATGAGCTCATGCCTTGGGCCTAATACCTTAGAACCTGATAGGAAGTCATTACTAGCTCCCTACCTTTGTCCTTAAATCAGTTGTTATTTCGTAGGATTCCATAGGTTTATCCATGATGTCATCTTCCTCCTACACATTCGGCATAAAAACTCAGAAACTTGATACCTCCTCCCTTGCCTTGGCCCTGCATCCAGGGTGGTGTCAAGCCCTCTTGATTCCACCTCCTTGACATCTCTCCACACCCTCACACGAGTCCAGCTTTTATCTCAGTCATTGCACTCATCTTTTTTTTTTTTTTTTAATGATCTTCCTGCCTCTACGTTCTGTTGCTACTCTGCCAAGTAGCCTGCCCATATCTGTTTGGATGCTATATCTTAGCCCTAATCATGCCCTTGCCCACTTTGCTTAAAGGTGGCAAATCTTTTCCACCTCCAATAGTGGATTGATTTTCCTTTCCATGTTGGGATGTTAGGGCTTTCTCTTTCTTCACAGTATTATCTCCATTAGACTAAGTACTCTATTGTCTTTAGTTCTACCATTTTTTTTTTTTTTTCCTTTTCCTCACATATAGTAGATATTCAATGTGTACTTGTTTGTGGAAGACAAGAAATATGTCAAATAAAGAATTAGTTGATTTTGCTTGGTCACAGCCAGCTACCCAGAGTGAGCAAGTAGTTGAACCTATGAGCTTGGGACCATAGTTGCAGGGGACATCAAGATCAATTAGCATAACATACTATACAAAACATTGTTCCACCTCCTACTCTGGCAAGTAGCGACTGGGATCTTAAAAGCTTGCAAACTGCTATCTAGATGCAATGATGGGTCTCTCCTTGTCCAGAGCAAAGAACAATGAAGAAAAACAAAAATTCATGGAAACAATTAGTCCTAGCGACTGGTACACCATCCAATCTGCAGCCTAAATGACTATGAGACCAGAAGAACCAGATGGTTCCTGGCTACCACTGTTAACCACTTGGAAGAGGATCTATGTAAGAGATCCTGGATAGAGAGGGAGAACAATGTAGAACAAAACTCAAAATCATTTGGAGAAAAAAAAAGGTGGGGGGGGGACACCAGGTTTGCTGGTCTGATATAGCCTGGTGGAACCACTGAGACTGTGGCCCCTAGCTGCCCTTCAGGTCTGGAATTGAACCCACACTGTGGCATCTAGCCAAACAAATGACAGGCATATGAGTTGAACATTTCCCTGAGATAGATACACTCCTTAGAGAGAGCAATCACGGGAGAAAGAAGGGCTGCTTATGCACAGGGAGACAGCTCGGGGTAGGAGTGCATGGAGGGGTGGACACAAGGAAGAGGTAACTATCGGGAGGAAGTGGGAGCTGTTGCATTGCAGTAAATTGTGGTCAATGTCATGAGACAAAATGTATGTGAACTGCTGTATGGAAAATGAATTTGCTCTGTAAATTTTCACCCAAATCACAATTAAAAAAAAAAAAAGAATTAATTGATTTTAAAAACCAGATGCCAAACACTCATCTGGCTATTAGACATATCAAGGTAAGCAAACCTAGCCTTTGTCCTGTGTAGTTTATGTTGTAGAGCACTGCTGACCCAGTACCAAGCCACTCGTTAAATGTGACAGTTGAGCACTTGAAGTGTGGCCTGACCTAATGGAGATGCAACGGAAATGTAAAATGCATACCACATTTTTTTTTCAAAGTAAAGTATCTCATTAATAATTTTTATATTGATTACATGTTGAAATACTGATATTTTGGATATATGAGATGAAATAAAAATATGATTAAAATTAATTTTCCTGTTTCTTTTTACCTTTTTGAGTGTGGCCAATGGAAAATTTAGAATTGCATATGTGGTTCACATTAAATTCCTGTTGGACAGTGCTGTCTATAGTGAGGAAATAGAGAGAGAATGGTAAAATAAAAATAGATTTATATATATTAGGTGATGGCAAGAGCCATGAAGAAAAATAAAGAAGACAGAGGGGACAGAGCTCTTTTCTTGTACCGTGGTGCTGAGATTCCTCACAGAACATTCTGCATGTATGAGTCTGGCCTGCAGTGAGAAAGGTGCTGTTTTCCATATCAACTACTCCATGAGGGCTGAGATACAAGCAGAGACCAAAAGGAAGTAAAGGAAGGAACTGTTCTGCTATGCAGGGTAAAATAAATCAAGGCAGAGGGAGCAGTGAAAGTAAGTTCCTGAATCAGGAACATGCCTGTGAGTTCCCAGCAGTCCTAGAAGTGAGTGAACAGTGGGAAGCATTGTAGTAGAGTGATGTGCAAGCAATAGCCTGAGCCCAAGCCATGTAATAATACATGATAAAGCCTCTGAATCTTACAGAGATGGGAAACAAAGTGGGGGATTTTGAGCACAAGGGTGGCATGCTCTGACATTTTTTTTAGTAGGATCACTCTTGCTATTCTATGGGGCAAGTAATTACCCCCATAGAATGAGAGAATAAGAGACAAGAGAAGAAGCAGAGAAACAAGTGAGGAGGCTATTTCAGCAGTTTAGGGGGAAGACAGTGCTGTCTCAGAGCACTGGGGCCTATGGAGGTGATGAGTAGTAGATTCTAGTTATCTCTTAAAGGTGGAGTGAAGGATTTGCATTTCTGTATCTGGATATGACATGTAAGGCAGAACAGAGTTAAGGAGGATTCTGTAGCTTTTGCCTTGGGTGATGGAAAGAATGAAATTGCCATTCACTACATGGAGGAGACAGAGAAGAGCATGATTGGTGGTTGTTGGGTGAAGTTGAAAGTTATCTCTTAGATATCTTAAAATTGGGATGGTTAGTAGACATCCATCCTTGGGTAGTGCAAATGGTCAATGTGCTTGGCTTCTAACTGAGTAGCAAAGGTAAGGTTGGAGGTGGAGGTTTGAGTCTACCCAGAGATGCCTCAGAAGAAAGACCTGGTGATCTACTTTAGAAACAATAGTCATTGAAAATCTTATGGAGCACATTCTACTCTGACACACACAGGGTCACCATGAGTCAGAATCAATACAATGGCTACTGGTTTATTAGACAGCCAGGGAGAGAGCTCACAAGGGCATTTGTATATATAAGGACCTATCAGCCACTTCTCGGAAGGAAGGTTGGGCAATCCTACTTCCGTAGTGATACTGCCTCGGAAACCCAAGGAAGGGTCGCTATGAGTCGAGGCCGACTCGACGGCAAATAACAACATATATATAGGGATCTCTATATATAGGCATTTGTATATATAGAGTTCAGATGGGAGATAAACATTTTATAATGGAAAAAGTCACCTAGATGAGTGGGAGAGTAGAAACTGAGTAAAAATGCTGGGCAACACCAAGACTTACTTGAAGTTTGTGATTGCTAATTTCCATTGAGACCAGTGTCCTCATGGTCATTTGTGCTTCTCCTGAATTGTTCATCTTCTCTCCTCTACCAGACCATGGCTTCACAAGGACAAGAGCCATTCTCACTCAGTTTTGTGCCTCAAATTTCAGGCACAGGGCCTGATACATATTGGGTGTGCCCCAAATATCTATGGAATTAATGGATAAGTACAAATTGTCATTCTAAACAGTCAGCTTCATAGGTGGTTTGATGGAGCACTCTTTAACTATTTATTTTTTATTTATTTCTGAATCAGAAAGACCATCTATATATCATTCATCTCCTGGAAACTCAAATGTGAGTGTGCAGAGGCCTTGTTTTGTGGCCTCTTCTGAGGCCTTAGCTCCACTGCAGAATTAGGTGCCAGTCTGCATGGAAAAGCAGCTTTATAGTTTGGTTTGGTTTAAAGGCAGTGCTGTTGCCACCATAGTGGATTCCACAAGGTAGCCATCTTTTTGGCTTTGGATTTGGGTACTTACTGGACTACAGTCAGTGGCCTTACTGCAGTTCCTTACTGCATGGTCACCGGATCTGATTGTGTTAGGTAAAGAAAACTGCTTGACCCACTCCCTGGTCAGCCTGGGACCTACAGGACCTGCCTTGCCAACTGCACAGATAGCTCAGGGCCAGGATCTAGGAGTAAGAGAAGTTAGAATCTAGGAACCTGGCCAGATGCTTGGAAGGTAGCAACATCTTTTAAAGATGAGTGAGTTGGTAATTTGCAGGTGAGGTGTGGAAGAGAGGTCCAAGTTGGTGAAATGTGTCCGATTTCCCTCAGTACCTGAAAGAGTGGTCCTCATGCCTGGTCTGGCCTCAGGGGATGGATGCCTAAAGAAACAAATAGTCTCCACAGATCCCTGTGGGTTTTTAATGATTGGGCTGTCAACTTCTTTCTTGTGATCTGTACCATCTTGCACACTTGCTCTCCTTCTAATGGAGTGAAAGGAAAGAGGATAGGAACTGATTTTTACAAATCACATTTTATACTCTAGGCACTAGGTCCAATACAGAACATGCTTTGAAAAGAAAGGAAAAATACCATTTGAAACCATCAGTGGCCAAAGAGGAGTGACCTTTGGCCACAGCACCTCTTTTGGTCCTGGGATTGGGTGTTTTTTCTCTGAGAACATAGTCACTATTGCCCTTCTTCCCATGTCACAGTTGGCCTGCTTCAGCAAGAGCCTGGCAAATGGAGTGACACTGGGTGATTTCAATAAAGAACTTTACTATCGGACAAAAAAGAGGTTAGACCACCACCACCTTGGCATCACTGAACTAGTTAAATATCTGCCTCACTCTTCTGCATTGCTTGGGGACATAGAAGAATACAGAAAGCTGTACTATGGAAAGTATTTTGAGTTATTTAATATGTTCTTTAAGGAGCTCTAGTGATGTAGTGGGTAAGGCTTTAGGTTGCTAACCAGAAGGCCAGTGCTTCAAACCTACCAGCTATTCTGCAGGGTGAAGATGAGGCAATCTACTTCCATAAAGATTTACAACTTTGGCAACCCAATGGGAGTCACTATGAGTCGGAATCAACTTGATGGCTGTGCGTTTGTTCAGTGGGTTAACGAATGCAAAATTTAGAATGGAATATTTTTTATTCTACAGCTTCCAAGTGAATTAATTTTTTTCTCCTTGCCAGCTTTTCTGTATTTACCTAGTTTCTCTGGCAGATCTTAGGTGAAAATGTTACCCAGTGTTTATAATGATCTGTTCTTAGTGCTGACATAAAGTGTAGTAAATAAATAGGTGGTGGAAATGTGAATTAAATGTCCCCAGAATACAGCACAGTGAGGTAAAGAGTACAACTGAAGAATTCAGCATAATGAGGTCATTAAAATGAATTCACCAAAAGAGAACTAAAAGACTTTAAGCAGTCCCTGTGAGCTTCTGTGTCCTGGGTGCTCTGTAAGATTCATCTTTACTGACTCCCCCAGGCAACCCTATGAGGAAGGTCTCCATGTTGCAGAGGAGATGCCTAAGCACAGGAGGGAGTTGAGATATTTGTTTCCCAAATCTCAATTATGTAGACTTGCTCTAAAGCCTTTTCAAAACTGTTTTCTTTTTCTTATAGTTAGGATTTTGTTTAATACAATGCCAGCCATTGGTAGTGTAGAAAGCCCTGGTTTTAGTCTAAAAATATGAGTTCAATTCTTACTATAAGCCCCAAACTTTGAAAATCACTTGACCTTTAGCATATTTTTATCCTCTATAAAATGAGAAAGAAAGTCCTTGGGTGACACAAATGGTATGTCCTCAACTAGAGGTACCATGGAAGAAAGTTCTGGAATTCTGCTTCCATAGAGATTACAGCCTGGAAAACCCTATGAGACAGTTCCACTCTGTCACATGGGGTCACTGTGAGCCGGATTTGACTTTACAGCATTGGATTTTGTTTTGTTTTTTTGTTTTAAAATGAGGAGAACATTGCCTGTTGTTCTGTCTATTCCTTTAGGTAAACATTGAAATAAGGGATATATTTGAAAATGCTTTATAAATTGTTAAGGATATTCAGGTAAATGGTAGTAGTTGACATGGATATTGGGAAAATGTAGACTTGGTGGCTGGAAGCACTGAGTTGTGGGAAAACTTCCCAGGATGGAGAGCCAGCACAGGTGTGTGCTGGAGCATGGGTGATAGGTAGGGCTTTGCCTCAGTCTGCATTCAGCCAGAACCTCCCTCCAGCATCTGGATTTTCAGTGTAGACCGTGGAACATGGCAGCCTGAGCATCTGAGGTGGCTGTATCGGACATCCGACCTCAAAATTGTGTGTCCAAATGGTTCCCTCTTCCAGAGTGACAGTGCCCCTTCACCTATAGGGTTGCGGGCTCCTGCAGGCTCTCAGCAGGAGGAGGGGCAGATCTCTGCAGGGCTTTGGGATCCTATAGGCACACTCAGCAGGTCCTATATGGTTTAATATACTCCGGATAGTCTTTTCTACTAGAGTGAAAATTATGGGTAGCTTCTCAGATTGTTGTTGTTGTTGTTATGTGCCGTCGAGTCAGCCCTGACTCATAGCGACCCCTCCTTGGGTTTCCGAGGCAGTATCACTATGGAAGTAGGAT
>NW_006921729.1:5705999-5706993 GCF_000298275.1 Orycteropus afer afer
TCCCCAGATACGGACTCTGGTGGTACAGTGGATTAGCAGTTAGCTGCTAAGTTGGGTAGTGGTTTAAATCCACCAGCTGCTCCACAGGAAAAAGATGTGGCTTCTGAACAGAGTTGTGGCCTTGAAACCCCTATGGAGCAGTTCTACAGCTCTGAGTTGAAACTGACTTGACAGCAGTGGGTTCAGTTTGGGTTTGGCTTAGTCCTCAAACTATTTGGTGCAAGAAATATGACAATTCTTCATTTTCTTTAAATGAACTCAAATTCAACTCTAAGTCCCATCCTAAAGGGCTGGTGATGAGATCAGTCATTATGAGGGTTCCCTATCCCCCAAGATTGTTCAAAGGTACTGGTTTTGTGTGTTGTGTTAAGATATTAGGGGAGGAAAGCTACAAGGGATTTCTGGTAAGATGCTGGACTAGGCAGAAAGACTGCACAGACCCTCTTCAACAAAGAAAAGGGAAACCAATTAACACAGACACAGAAGATAATCATGGACCCCTGATCCTTGAAGGGAAAGATATAGAAGTGGACTAAACCCCAACTAGTAGAAGAATTTGCGTGAAAATACCAAAAAAGGAGACATACGGAGCTGCGGTCTGGGAGCAATCCTGAGTGACCCTGATGGCACAGACAGCTTGGAGGTTCCTGAGTGCTGGTAGGACTTAAGAATGAACCTAAAAATCACCCTGCTAGCCAGGGACTGCGTGGAGGACTGTGCATGGTGGCTGGGGAACAAACGGAGAAGGTGAAGAGATAGCTGGGCTGAGTTGTGGACTTTTGCCAGTCTGGAGGACACCGCCAATTTGAAGGTTTAAAAACCGGCTTGACTATTTTGGATATTTAAAGAGACAGCGCTCTCACAGATTCCTGGGGCTTATGAACACGTTCTGCTTTCCAGCAACCCCAAGGACACTCGGGACCTGTAAGACTGAAAAGGTATGACATTCCTCTTGTTACTCTTATACCCCACACCCGCTTGGTGAACGGAGGTG